>NC_091284.1:755069635-755152135 GCF_032444005.1 Ranitomeya imitator
CCTTAGCCAGGTCCCTACACTTTCAACAGTTTCTCTTTTGCTAAATGTTCCTTATCATTAGAAACGGTTCACAACGAAGAGACGTGTATTTTACATGTTTTGAGATATTTATCTCTATTTTGGTGGGAGTCCCCCGCTTGGTGGGTGGCCCAGGGCCCGGGCCCCTTGGGCCCACCCCTAAATCCGGGCCTGCGCACTGGGTAGTGCACTGTGACAGGGAAGGAGCAAAAGCAGGCACAGGGAAACACTCAGGAACAGGGTGTCATGATCCGTTCCAGGGTTTATTAATGTCTGTCTTTTTTTTTTTTGGACGGATCATATCAAGGGTTAACTTTGCTCTGCCTCATTCTGGGTTCAGGTTTGCTAGTTAGCTCCCATGAATCTTGCTGGCAGTGTCAGCTATAGTTCTGCCTTCGGCGTGTTAACCTGACCCTGCTGGTAGCTCTTGATTTGCCCTGCTGTGAACCCTGACTTGTCCTGTGTCTGTTAACTCCCTCTGTCTGCCCTGTTCCCAGTATTTCTCTGTCTGTTTATCTGCTTGATTCTCCGGTTCTGATCTCCTGGCTTGGTTATTTATTCATTACTGTTTGTCCCTATTGTACCGTATATTGCCCATTCTGGTTTACTGATCTCTGGCTACGTCCTGACTATCCCTCTGTCTAATCCTATTATACTGTCGTGCTATCTCGTGCTTTTGACTCGGCGTGTCTGACCACTCTCTCGCCACTTGGTGGCGTCTGTTCTGCTGTCCTGTGTGTGCAGTCTCACTTTCCTCTCAAGCTCCCCCTGGTGGAGGTTGCGCTGTACTGCACTGCAGCAGCCTGACATTATAGCTGACCCATACATTTAAAGGGATTTCTGCATTTTTTTCCTCTGCTTTGTTTGCTATGGATCCGCTCCATATCTTGGCGGATCAAATGGACAGTTTGACAATTCTGATACAAGACCTGTTTGTGGAACAAAGGGCCTTGTCCTCGTCTCATAACCACCTGCAAAGGGAGCTTTCTGACACAGTTAAATAATTGCAGACTGACTGTAAGCACTCTGACACTGTTGATGTCTCTTTACACTCTCCTGAACCTACTGTCAAGCTCCCAGATACCTTCTCTGGGGAGAGGGAGAGATTTCATACTTTTAAGGAGAGTTGCAAGCTTCTTTTTTCTCTTAGACCTCGATCTTCTGGAGATGAGAGTCAGCGGGTGGGGATAATTATTTCCTTACTGCGGGAGGGACCTCAATCATGGGCTTTCTCTTTACCTGCTTCTGCCCCTGAATGTGTGTCTGTGGATAGATTCTTTGAGGCTCTGGGACTTATTTATGATGAACCGGACCGGGTCAGGGTTGCAGAGGACAGGATGATGAGTCTCTCCCAGATTGAACTCACTGCTGAACAGTATTGTTCTGAGTTTAGTCGGTGGTCCGTTGATGTGTCTTGGGGTGACTCTGCTCTGAGATACCTGTTTGAGAGAGGACTTTCTGATCATCTCAAGGATGCGCTGGCCCTTCACACGCCTCCCAGTTCCCTGGTGGAGGCCATGACTCAGGCCATTCGTATGGACCGGAGATTACAGGAGAGAAGAATTATCCAGCGTGAGATTCCTGTTTTGCCTGCCAAGTTTGAGCTGATGTTATTCAAGGAGACAATGGAAGTTGGTGCCATCAATTTCAAGGAGAAGGAGAGGAAACGGCGACGTGATGGGAAATTATGTTTTTATTGTGAAGATCCGGGACATTGGAAGAAGGACTGCCCCTCTTGTCCATCGAGTAACAAGCTGCAGAGTCTGGGTGATGGTCTAGGACAGGGGTGTCAAACTGCATTCCTCGAGGGCTGCAAACAGGTCATGTTTTCAGGATTTCCTTGTACTGCACAGGTGATAATTTAATCACCTACACACATAATGATTACAGCACCTTGTGCAAAGCTAAGGAAATCTTGAAAACACGCATGGTTTGCGGCCCTCGAGGAATGCAGTTTGACACCCCTGGTCTAGGAGGTCATCCAGACTCACAGGTACCATTTTCATCATTTCAAAAAGTTTTGTTAGAGGTGGAACTGTGTTATGGAGGTGTTTTTGCATCCACTTCAGCGTTTGTGGACTGTGGATCTTCCATGAACTTCATTGACTATAGTCTGGTGTCCAAGTTAAAGTTAGTGACAGTTAGGCTAGAGACTCCCATCCATATCGTTGCCATTGATAAGACACCGTTTGCTCAAAATGTCCTTAAATTTGTCTCTGAGGAGCTCCTCCTCAAGGTGGGTTCCTTGCACCAGGAACGAATTTCATGTTATGTTATGAATAATCTTCCTGCGGGACTGGTATTCGGGTTGCCCTGGTCGCAGAGGCATAATCCTGTTATAGACTGGGGATCTCGTGATATTGTTAAACGGGGTCCTAATTGTTCCAATGGCTGTCTTTCCGCTGTTTGTGTCCGCCATTAGTCCAGAGGGTATTCCGGAGTACCTAAAGGACTTTTGTGATGTGTTCTCCGAAAAAGAGACTGAGGTCTTACCACCCCATCGTCCTTATGATTGTACCATCAACCTTATTCCGGGTTCTAAATTGCCCAAAGCCCGTTTGTACAATCTTTCTGGCCCGGAACATACTGCTATGAAAAACTATATCTCTGATAGTCTACGCAAAGGCAAAGGTCACATCCGTCCCTCTGTCTCACCTGTGGCCGCGGGATTTTTTAAATGATGGTGGTTTACGCCCATGCCTCGATTTCCAGGAACTAAATAAAATTACGGTGAGAAATACCTACCCTCTCCCACTCATTCCTGATCTCTATAACAAATTGTCTGTGGCTAAGTGGTTTTCCAAACTTGATCTTAGGGGAGCATATAACCTTATCTGCATTCAGGAAGGGATGAGTGCAAAACGGCATTTCTCACCTCCGAGGGCCTGTTTGAAAATTTGGTCATGCCCTTTGGTCTCACAAACGCGCCCGCGGTGTTTCAGAACTTCATGAATGATGTTTTTTTCTGATTTTATCGGGCGCTTTATGGTTGTATACCTGGATGATATCCTTGTTTTCTCGCCTGACAAGGAATCTCACATTGGTCATTTATGTTCTGTTCTTCACTGGTTAAGGGGAAATTCTTTGTTTGCTTTCTTTTCTGGGGATCATCCTTTCTGCGAATGGGTTTCGGATGGATCCCGGAAAGGTACAGGCCATTGTTGATTGGGAGCAACCCAGAGACCTCAAGGGGTTGCAGCATTTTCTGGGTTTTGCCAATTATTACCGAACATTCATCAAAGGGTTTTGTCAGGTAGTCAAGCCACTCACCGATCTCACTTGCAAGGGGGCTGATCTCAAAGTTTGGTCATCCTTGGCAGTTTAAGCATTTATTACATTAAAAAAATGTTTTATGTCTGCTCCTGTATTAGTTCAGCCCGATCCATCTAAACCATTCATTGTAGAGGTGGACGCGTCAGAGGTGGGAGTAGGGGCGGTGTTGTCTCAGGGACCCGTTACTTTGACCAACTTAAGACCATGTGCCTTTTTCTCCCATAAGTTTTCTTCTGCTGAGAAGAACTATGATGTTGGGAACCGGGAGTTATTGGCTATAAAATTGGCTTTTGAAGAATGGAGGCATTTTTTGGAGGGGGCGGTTCATCGGATCACGGTGATTACTGACCACAAGAACTTGTCTTATATTGAAACCGCCAAACGGTTAACTCCTAGAAAGGCTAGGTGGTCGCTTTTTTCTCGCGTTTTCATTTTTCAAGCACTTTTCGGCCTGGTTCCAAGAATGTCAAGGCTGATGCCTTATCTTGCAGTTTTGATCCTCCCGAACCTCCTTCCTCCATTCTTCAGCACGGGGTGGTTGTTGCGGGGGTATCCTCTGAATTGGAGCAGGAGATTTGAAAGGCTCAGTCTCTTGCTCCTCCCTCTTTGCCTGACAATAAGCTTTTTGTCCCAGTTCAGTACTGATTGAGGATTCTCCGGGAGTTCCACGATTCTGCTCTTAATGGTCACCTGGGGATCTCTGCCACCCGGAAAGCTATTGCTAGGCTGTTTTGGTGGCCCTCCATGAACTCTGATATCATTGTGTTTGTGTCTGCTTGCGATACCTGTGCCCGTGCCAAGAGCTCCCATAACCGGCCGGCCGGGGAATTGATGCCATTCCCAATTCCAGATAGACCTTGGACTCATATGTCCATGGATTTTATCAATGATCTCCCTCCTTCCAATGGCAAAACTGTAATCTGGATAGTGGTTGACAGATTCAGTAAGCAAGAGCATTTTGTACCGCTGGCTGGATTGCCTAAAGCTGAGACACTATCTAGATTGTTTGTTGAGCACGTTGTACGGCTGCATGGCGTGCTTTTGAGTGTGGTTTCTGATAGAGGAGTACAATTTGTGTCCAAATTTTGGAGGGCATTTTGTAAAAGATTGGGTATTTGTTTGACCTTCTCAGCTGCTTACCATCCTGGGACCAACAGGCAGACGGAGAGGACCAATCAGTCACTTGAACAGATTTTGAGGTGTCTTGCTACGTCTCAGCAGGATGATTGGTGTTCTTCATTGCCCGTGGCTGAATTTGCATTTAATAATCGGTTTAACCAGTCCACGGGCACCTCTCCATTCTTCTGTAACTACGGTTTTCACCCCAGTTTGGTGAATTTTCTAGGCTGGATTCAGGATGTCCAGGGGCTGATACGGCAGTGCAACGGTTGCTGATAGGCGACGGTCTGTAGGACCTATATTCCTGGTAGGAGATAAAGTGTGGTTGTCTACCAAGAACATTGGTCTAAAGATTCCATCTGCTAAGCTTGGTCCCAGTTTTATTGGTCCTTATGAGATCATTGAGGTGGTCAATCCAGTTGCCTTTCGTTTACGCCTTCCTCAGTCACTTTGGATCCCCAATGCATTCCATAAATCCCTTCTTAAGTCCTTTGTACCATCTTCCGCTGGGCCTCCATCCCCTCCGCCTCCTGTCTCTGTGGATGGTCAGAACAAGTTTGAAGTAGAACGGATCGTGGATTCGCGCATGGTCCGTAGTTCACTTCAGTATTTGGTCCATTGGAAGGGTTATGGTCCTGAGGATCGATCTTGGGTCCCGGCGCGATCTGTCCATGCTGATCGATTGGTCCGGGCATTTCATGCACGTGATCCTGGGAAACCTGGGGGTCCAGTGGCCCGCCATGAGAGGAGGGTACTGTCATGATTTGTTCCAGGGTTTATTAGTGTCTGTCTTTTTTTGGATGGATCATGTCAAGGGTTAACTTTGCTGTGCCTCATTCTGGGTTCAGGTTTGCTATGTAGCTCCCATGAATCTTGCTGGCAGTGTCAGCTATAGTTCTGCCTTCGACGTGTTAACCTGACCCTGCTGGTAGCTCTTGATTTGCCCTGCTGTGAACCCTGACTTGTCGTGTGTCTGTTAACTCCTTCTGTCTGCCCTGTTCCCAGTATTTCTCTGTCTGTTTGTCTGCTTGATTCTCCGGTTCTGATCTCCTAGCTTGGTTATTTACTTTGTTACTGTTTGTCCCTATTGTACCGTATATTGCCCGTTCTGGTTTACTGATCTCTGGCTACGTCCTGACTATCCATCTGTCTAATCCTATTATACTGTCGTGCTATCTCGTGCTTTTGACTCGGCTTGTCTGACCACTCTCTCGCCACTTGGTGGCATCTGTTCTGCTGTCCTATGTGTGCAGTCTCACTTTCCTCTCAAGCTCCCCCTGGTGGAGGTTGCGCTGTACTGCACTGCAGCAGCATGACACAGGGACAGAGAAGAGCACGCAGTGGGACCTGCGGGAACACCTGCACAGGGCAAGTGCAGGAAATAATCAGGCGCCGAGGCACAGCCGAATGCGCCTGAAATACCTGACACCGGACGCTGGTAAGATCGCTTCCGGGTCAGGACACAGACTGAAGCCAAAAGCACCCGGCAAGCGTGTGGCCGAGGCCTAAGAGTAAGCGCTGCGCATGCGCGAACAACGGGAGATCCGAGGAGGGTGCAAGGCTGGAAGCACAGTGACAGCATGACACTCCCCAATCCCACCAGGCCGTCGGGAGACCGGAGCGTGTGGCGCACGGGCGGACATGGGGGTAACAGTTTGTATAACCTGTTATGAACTAGTCGAGTTTTGTTAAAAAGAGAAACTGAAAAGACCAAAAAGTGCGTATAAAGCGTTATCCAGAAAGATGCATTAATGTGGTTAGCAACTTCTCATCGGGTTGAGTTGTGAGGAAGCACAACTACAAGGGCTCAATAGTACATCTAGATGCTCCGATGGTTGGGTGATTCAATATGGAAATCAAGCTATAAAGTGGAAAAGCGGATGTGCTGTGCTGCTGGTAAAGAAATAAATAAGAAATCCAAGTTTCTTGATGTAAGGAATAACATATGGTTTGTTCTCAACGAGTTTCAAAGTCTCACTGACTTGATTTGTGGTTTTCCATGTGGAAGAAGTCGGATAGACTTTGAAATGCGTTGAGAATAGACTGCATATTATTCCGTACATCAAGAAACTTGGATTTCTTGTTCATTTATTTACCAGCAATGCAGCACATCCGCTTCTTCACATTTTAGCCTGAAGTTTTGTTACCATGCACTCTTTAAATATTAACTTGCCAAATTGAACAATCTTTACATTATAACCCCTAAACATGCCTATAAACAGCAGTCTAGTAAATAAGGCAGCACACTGCAGCGCTAAAACATGCAAACATGAAACACAAAAATTGAACTGCATTACTACACTAGAAATATGAAAAATGAGAGTGTTTAGCACATAAAAATGGCCAATTTTATGTGTACCTGGTAGCCACTTTACGGCATCTCTCTTATACCAGGTCCTACACTTGCCTTTCCTCGCTGAGAATAAACGTCTCCATCTGAATGGGTACCTGTGAAACCTCTTCTTAGACTAAAATTCTCTCTCTCTCTCTGTGGAGGGGGTATGGACCTGTTACGATTAAAACACCTGTGGCTAGGAGGCAGAGTGCTCAGTCAGAAAGCTAAAGAATACATTTCAAAAAACTGACCGTCACATCCAAGCATAGACTAAGTGTGAACAGGTGCTGAACCTAGAGTCGCCAACTCGTATATAGTCAAGTAAATAAGGCAGCACACTGCAGCGCTAAAACATGCAAACATGAATCACGAAAATTGAACTGCATTACTGCACTAGAAATATGAAAAATGAGAGCGTTTAAGAAAGGGTTTCACAGGTACCCATTCAGATGGAGACGTTTAAGAAGAGGTTTCACGTTTATTCTCAGCGAGGAAAGGCAAGTGTAGGACCTGGTATAAGAGAGATGCCGTAAAGTGGCTACCAGGTACACATAAAATTGGCCATTTTTATGCGCTAAACGCTCTCATTTTTCATATTTCTAGTGCAGTAATGCAGTTCAATTTTCGTGTTTCATGACTGTATATGAGTTGGCGACTCTCGGTTCAGCACCTGTTCACACTTAGTCTATGTTTGGATGTGACGGTCAGTTTTTTTAAATATAAACAGCAGTCTGTGACATCAAGACATGGAGTTTCTTCAACAGAGGTGCTTCACCTGGGCAATCTCTATCTTTATGCTTTTGTAGGCACAAATGAATAACAGCGAACGTCTCCTGTTTGTGATACCCCTTCCTATAAGTTAATGTAGAGAGCCATCCCTGCAGAGGAATAACCTGAAGCTCTAAAATCTGAGATGCAAAATATCCAACAGGGTCCCCAAATACTTAGGCTCTTTAATAGTATTAGTCTCCTTATACAGTGGGGCAAAAAAGTATTTAGTCAGTCAGCAATAGTGCAAGTTCCACCACTTAAAAAGATGAGAGGCGTCTGTAATTTACATCATAGGTAGACCTCAACTATGGGAGACAAACTGAGAAAAAAAAATCCAGAAAATCACATTGTCTGTTTTTTTAACATTTTATTTGCATATTATGGTGGAAAATAAGTATTTGGTCAGAAACAAACAATCAAGATTTCTGGCTCTCACAGACCTGTAACTTCTTCTTTAAGAGTCTCCTCTTTCCTCCACTCATTACCTGTAGTAATGGCACCTGTTTAAACTTGTTATCAGTATAAAAATACACCTGTGCACACCCTCAAACAGTCTGACTCCAAACTCCACTATGGTGAAGACCAAAGAGCTGTAAGGACACCAGAAACAAAATTGTAGCCCTGCACCAGGCTGGGAAGACTGAATCTGCAATAGCCAACCAGTTTGGAGTGAAGAAATCAACAGTGGGAGCAATAATTAGAAAATGGAAGACATACAAGACCACTGATAATCTCCCTCGATCTGGGGCTCCACGCAAAATCCCACCCCGTGGGGTCAGAATGATCACAAGAACGGTGAGCAAAAATCCCAGAACCACGCGGGGGGACCTAGTGAACGAACTGCAGAGAGCTGGGACCAATGTAACAAGGCCTACCATAAGTAACACACTACGCCACCATGGACTCAGATCCTGCAGTGCCAGACGTGTCCCACTGCTTAAGCCAGTACATGTCCGGGCCCGTCTGAAGTTTGCTAGAGAGCATTTGGATGATCCAGAGGAGTTTTGGGAGAATGTCCTATGGTCTGATGAAACCAAACTGGAACTGTTTGGTAGAAACACAACTTGTCGTGTTTGGAGGAAAAAGAATACTGAGTTGCATCCATCAAACACCATACCTACTGTAAAGCATGGTGGTGGAAACATCATGCTTTGGGGCTGTTTCTCTGCAAAGGGGCCAGGACGACTGATCCGGGTACATGAAAGAATGAATGGGGCCATGTATCGTGAGATTTTGAGCGCAAACCTCCTTCCATCAGCAAGGGCATTGAAGATGAAATGTGGCTGGGTCTTTCAACATGACTGATCCAAAGCACACCGCCAGGGCAACGAAGGAGTGGCTTCGTAAGAAGCATTTCAAGGTCCTGGAGTGGCCTAGCCAGTCTCCAGATCTCAACCCTATAGAAAACCTTTGGAGGGAGTTGAAAGTCCGTGTTGCCAAGCGAAGAGCCAAAAACATCACTGCTCTAGAGGAGATCTGCATGGAGGAATGGGCCAACATACCAACAACAGTGTGTGGCAACCTTGTGAAGACTTACAGAAAACGTTTGACCTCTGTCATTGCCAACAAAGGATATATTACAAAGTATTGAGATGAAATTTTGTTTCTGACCAAATACTTATTTTCCACTATAATATGCAAATGAAATGTTAAAAAAACAGACAATGTGATTTTCTGGATGTTTTTTTCTCAGTTTGTCTCCCATAGGTGAGGTCTACCTATGATGTAAATTACAGACGCCTCTCATCTTTTTAAGTGGTGGAACTTGCACTATTGCTGACTGACTAAATACTTTTTTGCCCCACTGTATGTGCCAAAGAAACATTTTGGACCCCCCTAGACTCCATCACATGGGTGAGACTGCAACCCTTACACCCACTATAATTACGCCCCTGCTTCTATACATTTCATTGTTAACAAATTCATTTGAGCGGCTGCCAAGGGTTGATTTTAAAAAAGTGTGGAAGAAACCTCGGAAAACATTGAATGAATATACAAACTTTATGCAGATATAGTATAAACTTGGAAATACATCACTCATGGAATTTTCGGAGCTTGGATAGGTTGGATAGGTTCTTCACCCCCCACTACTAAATACAATAGTATGAAAGAATCCAGCACTCTTTGATAGGTGAATATAATAATACTAGATGGTGGCCCGATTCTAACGCATCGGGTATTCTAGCGTATGGATGTATGTATATAGCAGCCACATAGTATATAGCACAGGCCACGTAGTATATAGCACAGGCCACGTAGTATATAGCAGACATGCAGTCTATAACACAGCCACGTAGTATATAACACAGCCAACGTAATATATAACACAGCCCACGTAATATATAACACAGCACACGCAGTATATAACACAGCTCACGTAGTATATAGCAGCTACGCAGTATATAACACAGCCCACGTAATATATAGTACAGCCCATGCAGTATATAACACAGGCCACATGGTATATAACACAGCCCACGCAGTATATAACACAGCTCACATAATATATAACACAGCCCAAGTAATTTATAGTACAGCCCACGTAGTATATAACACAGGCCACATAGTATATAACACAGCCCACGCAGTATATAACACTGCCCACGTAATATATAGTACAGCCCACGCAGTATATAACACAGGCCACATAGTATATAACACAGCCCATGCAGTATATAACACAGCTCATGTAGTATATAACACTGCCCACGTAGTATACAGCAGCCATGCAGTATATAACACAGCCCACGCAATATATAACACAGCCTAAGTAATTTATAGCCTAAGTAATTTATAGTACAGCCTGTTGTGAATTCTGTGGTCAAGCTCCCTCCTGTGGTCATGAGTGGTACTTCGGCTGGTTCTGTCCATGAGCTTCATCTGGTGGATGTGAGTGGGGCTGCGGCTTCTGAGTTTCCTTCCTCAGGTGACGAGGTTAGGTCGTTAGGTGCTGCTCTATTTAACTCCACCTAGTTCTTTGTTCCTTGCCTCCAGTCAATGTTCCAGTATTGGTCTTGCTCTCTCCTGGATCGTCTTGTGGCCTGTCTGCCCTGCATAAGCTAAGTTCTGCTTGTGTTACTTTTGTTTGCTATTTTTTCTGTCCAGCTTGCTATATTGGTTTTTCTTGCTTGCTGGAAGCTCTGGGATGCAGAGGAAGCACCTCCGTGCCGTTAGTCGGTACGGAGGGTCTTTTTGCGCCCTCTGCGTGGTTGTTTGTAGGTTTTTGTGCTGACCGCAAAGCTATCTTTACTATCCTCGGTCTATTCAGTAAGTCGGGCCTCACTTTGCTAATACCTATTTCATCTCTGTGTTTGTATTTTCATCTTTACTCACAGTCATTATATGTGGGGGGCTGCCTTTTCCTTTGGGGAATTTCTCTGAGGCAAGGTAGGCTTATTTTTCTATCTTCAGCGCTAGCTAGTTTCTCAGGCTGTGCTCGAGGCGCCTAGGTCTGGTCAGGAGCGCTCCACGGCTACCTCTAGTGTGGTGTGATAGGATTAGGGATTGCGGTCAGCAGAGTTCCCACGTCTCAGAGCTCGTCCTATGTTATTAGTAACTATCAGGTCACTTTGTGTGCTCTTAACCACCAGGTCCATTGTGTTTCTGAATCACCAGTTCATAACAACAGCCCACGTAGTATATAACACAGCCCACACAGTATATAACACTGCCCACGTAGTATATAGCACAGAGACGTAGTATATATCACAGCCTGCATAATACATAGCACAGCCCACACAGTATATATCACAGGCCACATAGTATATAACACAGCCCACGCAGTATATAACACTGGCCACATAGTATATAGCAGCCACGCAGTATATAACACAGCCCACGTAGTATATAGCAGTGTGGGCACCATATCCTTGTTAAAAAAAATAATTAAAATAAAAAATAGTTATATACTCGCCTGCCGTTGTCCAGCGAAGCTGTCCCTATGCGCGCGCTGCTGCCGCCAGCTTCCGTTCCCAGAGGTGCATTGCGAAATTACCCAGATGACTTAGCGGGTTTTGGTGTTCACCTTAATGAACATTTCTCACATCATTTTAGCAGGGTGTTTATCGTTAAACATTACCTAGTTCGGGGGGTGGTCTAACTATAAATACATTATACTTATTACAGATACACTAGGGACCACAGCCACCGGCCTTCCCACCAGGACCACAGCCAACGGCCTTCCCACCAGGACCACAGCCACCGGCCTTCCCACCAGGACCACAGCCACCGGCTATCCCACCAGGACCACATATTAAAATCTTTAAAAGTAAGTTTTGAAGACCCCAAATCTGCTACTTCAATGTGTAGAGCAGATTTCAAGTGTCTTTTAACTTACAGAGCCACCAGGACCACAGCCATCGGCCTTCCCACCAGGACCACAGCCAACGGCCTTCCCACCAGGACCACAGCCAACGGCCTTCCCACCAGGACCACAGCCACCGGCCTTCCCACCAGGACCACAGCCACTGGCTATCCCACCAGGACCACAGCCACCGGCTATCCCACCAGGACCACATATTAAAATCTTTAAAAGTAAGTTTTGAAGACCCCAAATCTGCTACTTCAATGTGTAGAGCAGATTGCAAGTGTCTTTTAACTTACAGAGCCATCAGGACCACAGCCACCGGCCTTCCCACCAGGACCACAGCCAACGGCCTTCCCACCAGGACCACAGCCAACGGCCTTCCCACCAGGACCACAGTCACCGGCCATCCCACAGCCACAATGTCCTGTTCTGACAGCCCTCCTCCACAGCAACACACTCCACTCCTCCACAGCCCTCTCCTGCTGCTGCTGCTGCTGAACATTCAGCAAACCGTGAAGGTTCTCCCAGCTGCTTCCAGAGTCGGCGGACTTGTCGCCGCTGTCGGCCATCAGTCAGTTGGTTTTTTGGGGGGATTCGATTGGTACTTTTGTGTTTCAGTGTACTAATTTTTATGTTTTTCTTCTTTTTTTTTCACAGGCTTCACAGCGTGCTCCCGCCGAAGACTTTGAAATAGATATTGAGTGTCTCATCGAGGAAGTTCACGAGCGGGAGCCGCTGTGGAACATGGCTGACCGCAGGCATGCCGATACCAGTGTCACCCGTCGGCTCTAGGAGGAAGTATGCCAGAACATCTTTCCGAGGTGGGAGGACCTTCTTCCACAGCAGCAGAGCAAACTATGTAAGTATTCACTTTTCAGTGATGTTTAGAGCTGAATGTAATGTATTGCATTTACCAATTTTTTTTTCTCTTCATTCTTGTCTTCACAGGTGGCAAGGTTAGAAAGCGGTGGCGGTCACTGAGGGATCGCTTTAAGACGGAATTTAACGGGGAGATGCAGGCCCCGAGTGGCTCAGCAAGAAGGAAGAAGAGCACATATAGATACGCCCCTGCCCTCTCCTTCCTGAGGCGAACCATGCTGAGTAGAGTGTAAGTATTCTACAGCCCACTAATAACCATGTTAACCTGTCTAACTAAAGTTTGGTTTCAGTGAGGGCTTTTTCATATCAATATATTCATTGTTTTTGTTTTTTCTTTCACAGCACCTACTCCAGCCACCGTGCGCCTGCATCTTCCTCTGCGCCCTCTGGAGCGATCCCTCCTGAGTCCGCCACCGAGGGCCACGTCGGTAGGCCCCACACCTCTGACCCCTCTGTCCCCTCCACTTCATCCACCTCAAGCACTGGAGCATTATTGCAGCCTTCATTACTCAAATCTGATGCTCAACAGATAGCGTTCCCTTTACCCAACCCCTCTGAACCTGCCACCTCTAGACCACCATTAGGTTCGTGGTGGCAGCGACAGAGGGGTCAGGAAAGGAGCTATGCTCCTGAGTTCTTACATCTAAATGCATCCTTCCAAAGCTCTTTCAAAATTTTGGGAGAGCAAGTGACTGCTGGTTTCAACATGGTGCAATCACGCATCAGTGAAACAAGCCATGAAACCAGCAGTCGCTTGGATAGGCTGCATTTAGATGTAAGTCAATCTCCGGCCAATCTTTTTTTCCAATCCATGCTCAGGAGCATGGAGAAGCTTTCTTTTGAGCAACAGATGCGGGTAATGAATACCTGCCATAATGCTCTACTTAAGGCCCTCCACGAACCTCAATCTACCCCCACACCTCCCCACACATCCCAGGCCCCATTTCCACACCAGGCCCCACCCCAGGCCCCATTTTCACACCATGCCCCCCATTACCCAACCCAGTCCCAATATCCACGCCAGTCCCAATACCCAACCCAGTCCCAATACCCAACCCAGTCCCAATACCCATCCCGGCCCACAAACCAAATGTCTTCCCCACTGTTTTCTTCCTTGCCCAGCTTTCCTTCCCCATTAAGTTTTCCACCTACCCCAACACCACCCCCCTCTGGTCAGCCTCCTGCTTTTAACCACCCTTCCACTGCACCCCAAACAAGTAGGGTTTCCCCACCTATCGACGTGGTCCAACCTTCCAGCCCCTCCTCCCCTCGTATCTCCACCCCACACTTTGAAGATTTGTAACATTGTACATAAAGTTTCTAAATTAAAAAAAAAAAAAGTGAAAAGTTAAGAAAAAAATCTATATATGTTTTTTGCAAAGAAAATTTTTTTTAAAAAAGAGTTCAAATAAAATTTGGTCTGATAAAAATTCTACTCTTTTTTTGTGTGTGGATTCATTAAGGTAATATGGTAACTATTAAAAAAGGTAAAATTAAAATAAACACCAGATGTTTGAAAGGTATAAGATATTGGTTTTATTACCAAGAAAACCACGTTTTTGGAACTTTTTTTTTTTTTGGGAGGAACACACTTTTTACATAAACAAAACCCATGAAAAACATGTCACACAATGATGTCATGCCATGGAATCTGCCCAACATGTGACACAAAATAATCCGCAAACTGGGCCCTCATCCTGGTAACAGAAACTGTGGAGCGAACAGAGCTACTGCGGTAATCCCACAAGGTTGTCTCCAATTCTTCGTCATCCAAGGAAACGGGCTCCTTTGAAAGGACAAAGTTATGGAGCACCACACATGCCTTAACAACATAGTCTACAGTTTTGGTTTGCAGTTTGATTGCCGTCAGCAGAACTCTCCACTTTGCCGTCAATATACCAAAAGAACACTCTACTACTCTTCTTGCTCTAGTAAGACGGTAATTAAATACCCGCTTGGTACGGTTTAAGTCACGGCTACTATATGGTTTAAGTAGGTGCGGCGAGAGTTGAAATGCTTCATCACCTACACAAACATATTGCATGGCTGGTTCACTTGTTCCTGGGAGTGGTCTGGCTGGTGGGAAATCGTATGTCTCTCCATACAGGCAACGACCCATTGGAGAGTTTTTAAAAACTTGAGAATCGTTGGACCGGCCATAGGCTCCTATGTTCACAGCAAGGAACTTGCAGCTGGCGTCTGCTATAGCCATAAGTACAATAGAAAAGTATTTCTTATAATTGTAGTACTCAGAGCCTGTTCCTGCCGGTTTAGCAATCCTTATGTGTTTCCCGTCAACGGCACCAGCACAATTTGGGAAATTGCAAATTTTCTCAAACTGTTCTGCACTTCTCAACCAGATGTCCATTGATGGTTGGGGGATATACTCCGGCTGTAAAGTGTCCCAAATAGCCCGACATGTGTCCTTCACTATTCCGCCAATAGTGGAAATCCCCAGCTGGAATTGGTAATGGAGCGAAGTCAGAGACTCACCCGTAGCTAGGAAGCTGTAGAAAAAAAAATAAATATTAGAAAAAATTGCACAGACCAACAACATTTAGATTTTTTTGTTTCCTGGTAAAGTTTCAATAAATGGCACTGTGACAATTTTTTTTATGACGGGACGCACAATAAAACCTGCATGATACAGGTGTAAAATAGTGGAATGGCCTCAAACAATAAAAAAATTACATGCTGCAGAAAATGGTGCGCAATGTGTCAGCGCAGTATTGTCTGCAGCATGTAATAACATTCAATATGAGCAATGACATAAAAAAAAACAGTGGAATGGCCTCAAACAATAAAAAAATTACATGCTGCAGAAAATGGTGCGCAATGTGTCAGCGCAGTATTGTCTGCAGCATGTAATAACATTCAATATGAGCAATGACATAAAAAAAACAGTGGAATGGCCTCAAACAATAAAAAAATTACATGCTGCAGAAAATGGTACGCAATGTGTCAGCGCAGTATTGTCTGCAGCATGTAATAACATTCAATATGAGCAATGACATAAAAAAAAGCAGTGGAATGGCCTCAAACAATAAAAAAATTACATGCTGCAGAAAATGATACGCAATGTGTCAGCGCAGTATTGTCTGCAGCATGTAATCTAACATTCAATATGAGCAATGACATAAAAAAAGAGGCTTACCGCAGTGTCACCAGGAGCCGCTCCGCCGGTGTGATGGCAAGCCTCATCCTTGTGTCCTGCCTTTGGATGACATCCCCTAGTTTTTCAACCAAATAGTCAAAATGTTCCATCCTCATCCGTACGTAATTGAAGAATTTGTGTGGGTTGTGCCGCAACTCCAGGTAGAGAGTGGACTGGACACCCCTGGTCATCCGCAGTTCATTGATCGGATGTATCCAGAGTCGTCTCAGTCTCCGTTGCTGCAGAAGCATCCTCCGTCTTTCTGCTGCCGCCTCCTTCTCCCGCACTATGATATCCAGGCGATTCGTCTCAAATATAACGTCAGTTACCAAACTGGCAATCCTACCAAGTACACCTTCCATCTCTGCTACTAAACTAAAACCCTCAAAGATGGGCTGTAAATACAGTCAGTATATAGTTTTCCTTATTTTCCAGTAGCCAATCAAATTTGGGTGCCTCCCATTTTAAAAACGGATCCGTCGTTAAAACGGATGCAACGGATGGTAAAAACGGATGCAACGGATGCAACGTATCCAGTATTTCGACGGAACCGTTTAGCGGATTTGCGACGGATCCGTCGAAATGCTGTATGCGTTGCATACGTTTTCCACTTTTTTTGACGCATCCGTTTTTTCAGAAAAAAGACGATTTGTGACGGTTTGCAGTTAACGCTAGTGTGAAAGTAGCCTTAATTGTTAAATGTGTGGTGATGGTGAGTACCAAAGCAACAGCGCCGGACAGTGATCAGAATCCACTCTTGTCAAATGTAACAATTTTATGAATTTTAAAGAGGTTGTCCACTGCTTGGATAACCTTTTTCAAGCTCTATGCTTCCTACCAGCAAAATAATAACACAAAGGCTAGTGTCACACTCAGCGTAGGGAAATACGATCCGTATTTTACAGGCGTAATATGCAGAAATGATCCCAGAACAGTGATCCGTATGTCATCCGTAGGCAAGGTGTGGCTGCGTATTCTGCGCATGTAAACCTCCGTATGTAATCCTTATGGCATCCGTACGGCGAGATTTTCTCGCCGGCTTGCAAAATGGACATATAATGGATCCATGGGCTCAAATATTCGTGAAAACATATATAAAGTTATATATATATATATATAAATATATATATATCAGTGAGACACATATATATATATACATATATATATCTATATTTATATTTAATACAGCGCAAGATAGCAGAAAAGCCAGTAATTCAATTGCCGGCTTTTGCTATCTCCTTCCCAAACCCGACAGGATATGAGACATGGTTTACATACAGTAAACCATTTCATATCCTTTTTTTTTGCATATTCCTCACTACTAATGTTAGAAGCATCTGTGTGCAAAATTTGGGGGCTCTAGCTGTTAAAATAAAGGGTTAATTCACGGAAAAAACTGGCGTGGGCCCCCGCGCAATTTTCTCCACCAGAGTGGGAAAGCCAGTGACTGAGGGTGGGAATTTTTCTGAATAGTTTCCCACGCTCGAGTTCATATGAGGTTATGCCAGCAGGGGGCGCAGCACCGCAAGTCTAGGTAGCTACGTTCCCCTGCTTCCCATTCATTCCCCAGATATTACAGACAGGAGCACAGCTGCATTAGCAGGCTCCTGGCTCTAAAAATTTTTAACCCCTTCAGATGGATTTACAGCATGGGACGTGACTGAGTGCCGGAAAGGTATGGGATATTGTTGCTTTTTTCTTTTTTTTCTTTTACAGAACGAGGGTCGTCATTTGGATTAAGAGTATAATAAACTATTACAACACCCTGTGTTTTTATTTCATTAAAATACTTTTTTCCTAATGTGTGTGTGTTTTATTAACCATTTACTATTATTGGATTAATAATAAATAGGTGTCTTATTGACATCTCTCCATTATTAACAAGGCTTAATGTCACTTTACAATAGCAAGGTGACATTAACCCTTCATTACCCCATATCCCACTGCTACAGGGCAGTGGGAAGAGAGAGGCTAAGTGCCAGAATAGGCGCATCTTACAGATGTGCCTTTTCTGGGGTGGCTGGGGGCAGATGTTTTTAGCTGGGGGGGCCAATAACCATGGTCCCTCTCTAGGCTATTAATATCTGCCCTCAGTCACTGGCTTTGCCACTCTGGCGGAGAAAATTGCCCGGAGCCTGCGCCAGTTTTTTCCGTGAACTAACCCTTTATTTTAACAGATAGAGCCCCCAAATTTTGCACACAGACACTTCTAACATTAATAGTGAGGAATAAGCAAAAAAAAAAGGGATATGAAATGGTTTACTGTATGTAAACCATGTCTCATATCCTGTTGGGTTTTGGAAGGAGATAGCAAAAGCCAGCTTTTCTGCTATCTAGCGCTGTATTAAATATAAACATATATATATATATATATATATACATATGTCTCACTGATATATATATATATATATGTATATATACATATATATATATACATATATATATATATATATAGATATACCTATACTATGTGTAGACATTTATTCTATCTATTCTACTCTAACCTGTCAGTGTGATTTTACTGTACACCGCACTGAATTGCCGGCTTTTCTATAGAACACCGCTGCGTATTTCTCGCAAGTCACACTGATGGTCCGTGTGTAATCCGTATTTCATTAGCGGATTTTTTGGGCAATACGCTGACAAAACGCAGCATGCTGCAATTTTCTACGCCCGTTAAATACAGCTGAGAAATATACGACAGATAGGAGCTGCCCCATAGAGAATCATTGGTCAGTGTGCAGAGTGTAGTTTTTGCACCTCTCATACGTCCGTAAACTCTCTAGTGTGACGCCGGCCAAATACTCACCTCCTGTACTGGCGCCGTTCCAGCAGTGTCGGCACTGAATCTCCAGGGGCTCGGTGGACATTATGTCACTCAGTCCTTGAGGCCAATCAGAGCTGGCTTCACTCTCCTCTCCTATGGACGTAATTGACATCCGGAGAAAGTGAGAATAGCCGCGACTCTTCCTTCCTTCCGATGTCTGATTTGTCTGAAGGAGGGAACAGTGAAACCATCACTGATTGGCCTCAGGGATCTCGTGACATAACAATGTCATGCAATCCCTGGGAGAACCAGTACCGACTGCTGGAATGACGCTTGCATCGGAGGTGATTATAGATGTTATTATTGTACTGGTTGGAAACATATGGATTGAGAAAGGGTTATCCGGGTAATGGACAACTCCGTTAAGCTTATTTTGAAAGAAAATATTAATTTTCAAATTTAAGTAATAATATCATTACTGTACGTATGATACTTACAGTTTAGCTTAGGCCTACCAGTATGATACTTTAGAGAACACTGAACCAATTTACATTTTACTTTACTTTCTGGTTTAAATTCGCAGGTATTTATTCCAGGAAATAATATTGCTTTTGCATAGATTGGATTATTTCAGTACTCAGACTAGTTATGGGGAATCGGCTCACGTGCTGTGAGTAGCTATTTTCATTAAAATATTTCATTCACTGACACAGGTTTAGAGTTGGAATAGATCATTATACTCGAGGAATAGATCATTATACACGTAAAATTATATGTGACATAAAGATAAAAAATGTATCCACTGTCGACCGCTCAAGAAAAATGGCGTCAAGAAACTGCAGTGTAAAAGCTATTTGTAATAATAGTGATTGTGTTTTGCTATGCAGCCAAAACAAATGGATCTGTTTTCGGTATATGAAAAAAACGCTAACATATACAGTATTTATAATAAAGTAATGCCCTCAATATACTTTTACTATTCACCAACTGCAGTTTTCTATTAATCAGTGTGACACTCATGCTGTACGTGGGCTGGCTAAGTATGGGCTGTTGAGTGACATGTCAACCATTATGTTGTACATTGTGCTTGGTGATGTAAGGCTTGCTATTGACTGAGTTTCTGAAACCCCTCCACTTTTCAATAATATCACTCACAGTTGAACATACAGCCAAGGCAACAAAGAAGTGGCTCAAAAAGAAGAACGTTAAGGTCATGGAGTGGCCTAGCCAGTCTCCAGACCTTAATCCCATGACCATATACAGTAAATGGCTTAGGAGTGCTGATCCTCCTAAAAAAAAACCTGACTAATCCACCATAAGATACATCCTATTGTAATTAATATGATATATGTGAAAGGATCACTTTCAATGATTTTTTTTATAATAAAATTATATTAAGAAACAAAAAGGAAAAACAATGCATGTAAATTAGGCCTAAATTATGAATTTAATGTGTAAATGCTCAGTTACATATCGTTATCACACCCATCATCTTCTGTTATTGTTTAGGTCTGCAAAGGGGACAATTACATGAATGAAATATACTGTACATGGATAAAGCAGACGTAATTCTGTATTATATTCAGCAGATGCTCCCAGTGGAAATATTCATAAAGCTCCCAGTGAACAGAGCAGTAAATATCCCGAAACTGCAATGTGTGACATTATAATGCGGGATGAGTGCTCTGCAAAATGTCAGACATCAAGACATGGGAAGGAGATGTTGTAAATACATGACAAGTGTTTGTTCAGTTATTTATTGTGGAGCAGGAATGCAGCCTAAATCCCATAATCTTCTTTTCTCTGTACTTTTGAACCTGCGCTGGAGCTGCCAGTTCATCTAAATATTTTTAATGCCTGTTTATTGAATGAGCAGTTAAAGTTTCCCAACCAGAACTACTTTCAATTAATCTGTGTCCACACTGCAGTACAAGCGCTTACCAGCAGGGCTATGTTTAAGCGTATTTGTATCCATAAAATAAATATGGTCATATATTTTGTATATATGTAAATACATAACACATTATAATACATTCCTGGGAGGAAAAAAAGAACATATTTCTTGATTTCCAGAAGCATGACATTCAGACTTTCATGTCCACAATCAACAGTAGTAGACTGCGAGGAGGGGGATGCAGCTGCAGTTTTTCTCTCAAATTAGATGAGATGAGAAAGGAGGGGGAACTTACCTGAAAAACCATCTAGTAGACTCAGGGAGGTGAGGACAGTGCAAGTAGAGTTTATAGATAGAGATGAAATATGTGATTTTAAAGGGAACCTGTCGCGTCCAGAAATTCTATTTACAGTAATAATCTGCAGGTAAAAAGCTTTTAAATCTGGTTTAGCTACAGTCAGAAAATGAAGTTTTATTCCCCCAACAGCCTCTGCTTCCAGTCATTGGGGCAGTGCAGGGAGCTGTTAATGAGTGCAGCTGTGGTCACTTTGATTGACAGCCTGCTCTGCAGCGTGTGTGTGCAGCATGTGTGCAGAGCGAGCCGTCAATCCAAGTGCTGGGCGTTATTATAGTGCGCTATGTTATATCCATTCTTGTCACGGCTACATGTACCCATTAGAATTAGTGATGAGAGAGTGTACTCGTTGCTCGGGTGGTCTCCGAATATTTGTGACTGCTCGGAGAGTACGTTTTCAGCACCTTTGCAGCATGATTTGCGACTACTAGACAGCTTGATTACATGTGGGGATTCCCTAGCAACCAGGCAACCCTCACATGTACTCAGGCTGGCTAGTAGCTGTAAATCATTCAGCTGCCGCGATGAAAACTAAATCTCCGAACACTAACAAATACTCGGAGACCACCCGAGCATGCTGGGGAAAACATGAGCAATGAGTATACTCGCTCATCACTAATTATAATCTATGGTGCTATTCACATGTTTGTGTTTTTTTACGGATCATTTGCCCCAATAAAACACAAGGAGGCCTGTCCATTTTTTTCTGACAGCACCGATGAAAAGTGCCAACAAGTCTATGGGTCTGTGAAAAACATGTACAGCACATGGATGGCATCATCCATCTAATACAAAGCAAAGTATGCATCATTTGGGAATGAGGATTGTCTCTGAGACTCCGGCCATTTTGCCTGATCCGTATCCGCTATAAGAAACATGTGCTAAGTACTCCTTATGATCGGTATTTTCATTATCTTACTCTTGATGAACCTCAGTGGAGGGGAAACGCGTTGAGTGTTGTGTATAATGGAGTACCGTATGTATATTTTGCCATTAAGGCTCATCTTTAGTTGGGGAACATTTATTGCTATCTGCAGCAATGCTCATTGTACGTGCTGCTATCTTTGGAGCATATAATTGATAATTTTTGTGCTTGACTTGCTGCTATATATCTTCAATATAGAGAGTGTTTGTTGTATTTACCATAGAATACAATATAATGATTTTTTGATGTTTATTCAATTATCTAATATGTTATTATTGTAATATCAAGTAAAAAGATCTCTTCTCTCTCTCTATAATTTTTTGCTCCTTTCCTATATCGGACTTGTGTATAGTCAGTGACCCCTATACATAGATAAACGATTATGTTTACAAGATCTATATTTTGAGATCTAGAAAAAGGGGAACGTTACAATTATCCATCTATTAGTTAACCCCCTTTTTGTAGGATATATAGCTATAGGTTGAGACATTAATACTTTATCTCTAGCGTATGTGGATTCTATAAACAATATAAACAGCTATATTTTCTTATTAAATCTATCCTTTTTCACCCTTTGTGTGTGTCTTTTCAGGGAGAGCCGCCGACGAGTGGAGGCGCCAGTGTGCAGGAAATAGGGTGCCAACCTCCGCTGCCAGGTAGGGTGAGACGGGTTGTATATAGGGTCAGGCACCTCCCCCTGGGTGCATCTAATTTTAATGCATTGGTGTTGGTGTATATTCACTTTTTTGTATTGACATTTTAAGCTATTTAAATAAAAAAATGTTTTATTAATTTCAGTATTAGAGTTCTGTGGTGATTACAATGCAAAGTATAATAGAAGCTTTGCAATTTATTTATCAAGTTTCCTAATGCATAGATGATGATTAGGGGTTAAAACAGAAGGGAAGATGTTAGAAACAGGTTTTCATGTCTCCCCCTGCTTCTATGCCTGCAAAGAAAAATTGCAATCTTCTAGTCAGGACGAAGGAAATTTTACCGAAACGCGCGTCGGGGCGCGTTGTGCACTAGGACAGTAATCCCATTAAGGTACCTGTATGCTCCTAATTTTTTAATCACGTTTTTTATTCACAGTGGTGTTCTTATATTGGCCCTGGTATATAATATATTGGACCAGTGCAATATATTATTATCTATCACAGCACTTGAGCACTTTAATCGTTTATATATACATTTATATGTGTTTCATACTAAATAATTGTTTACACAAAAAAACATTTTCTCTTTTTTTCTTCGGCATCAGGTTTTACCTATTGAGGGTTACTATTTTATATGTATTTATACATATTTATGTAATATCTATAACAGTATATGTCCTGTAGTGCACATCCTTTTTAATATTTTATATGTCTGTATTATCACATGTTATCATAATAAATAAATATATTGAATATTTGCACATCCTAGCCTGTTGGTACTCTTTTTCTGTGATCCTTGCTTTAGGTTTGGTGTTTTCTATATATATATATTGTAGTGTGGCTAATGGTCGCATAGTCGATGGGAGGTATGTGTCACAGAGATGGCACTAAGAGGTTAATTTGTTGCACCTGTGTCCAGGTTTCGGGTAGCTATGAGAAATGGGCGGGTCTCGCTACCCACATAACTCACCTCTGGGTGTGGTTACAGCCTATATAATGGAGGCTGTTGTTTGGCACATCATCTGTGTGTTGGGAGGGAGAAGGCCTCCGATGTGTGTGACTTCAGACCGAGGTTGAGTACTGGCCAGTACTCCAGCCTGTATGCCCACAGGCCTGGCGGAGCGGAGCCCTGCTATGGACATTTGTACTTTGTTTTGCCTGATCTAAAGGCTGTTTACTTCCTGTTTTTGCTTCTGGGTTTATGAAGTAATAAACCCACATGAATTTTTAAAGGAACAAGCCTCCTGTTTTCCTCACGTTGCACCCAAGTGAGTACGACCCCTACAATATATATATATATATATATATATATATATATATTCTGAAAAAAAGAGGCAGCACTCCAGTATTTTCAAAAATACAAATATATATATAAATTCTGAAAAAAAGAGGCAGCACTCCAGTATTTTCAAAAATACAAAAGGGACTTTAAATTGCCCTGGTGGCATGGCGACGTTTTGGCTACAAGTATATATATCCTACCATGATTTCTTCTAACTTTGCAAATTCGGAAATGTGTTACTCCTGTGATTCGCTGGAGTCCCTGAGCCTTAGCAATGGACAACCGTTTCCAAAATTGTAGCTTTCAATATTTCTGGTTTTGCTAATTTTATATGACATGCAAGTAATGTACCAAAAAGCGTTTACTGTATCTTTGTAAATTAGTCTTATGCTACTTTAAAAGGAACTCATCATCAGGGTATTGCACCCCAAACCAATGCTATGTATGTAAAGTCTCTTTAATGCTTATTAAATCCTTACCTTGCTAACGGAATTTTATTTGAAAGTTTTTGAGAAGTCCAGTGTTTAAGTTTTAGCCGCAAGTGCAGGAGGATGGGCACCCAGATGCCCAGAAGATGAGATGCCCAGTGCACTTTTATTATCTTTATAACACTTGTAATTTAGTCTGACAGCAACTGCTCCTCACTGCTCCCCCCTCCCATCTGAACATTATGTCACACACCAGTGTTCAGCTCCCAGCTGTGAGGAACAGTCAGTTAACCATTCTACCTGTGAATCCTGAACCTAGTAGTCTGTATGGAGCCTGTGTCCTATCCGTGTTTGGGTACCTGACCCCTGGGGTCAGCAGCTGCAGTACTGGGGAATGCCTAGAAGTGGTACCTGGTGGCTACCTGCAGTTCAAGCCTGACTCCACCATCAGAATTTCCAGTGATCACCAGGTAGTCGCTTAGCTACGCCCCTCCTAGGTAAGCCTTTCCGCATGGCACACCGAGTCCACAAACCACGTGCTCCACCTGCGTGCGTAACACATACAGTATCATGGTCCCCAGATAGTGCTCCATGCAGTATAATGGGCCCCACATAGTCCTCCATACAGAATAATGGTCCCCACATAGTTCTCCATACAGTATAATGGCCAAACAGTCCTACATACAGTATAATAGGGGGCAGTGCCGGGCAAAATATAATCTGCGGGCCAGAGTCTGCCATGTGTGCTCCAAGGCTATGTACCCATGATGAGCTTTTCTTATGCTTTTGACACTGCATATTTCTGCTGTATCAAAAACGCGATAAAAACATATGTAAAAAAAATGTACACAAAAACACAATTAAGGCTACTTTCACGCTAGCGTTGGAATCTCCCCGTCGCAATGCGTCGGGCAGAGATTCCGACGCTAGCGTTTGATGCACTGCACAACGGGTGCAGCGTTTGATGCACTGCACAACGGGTGCAGCGGATGCATTTCTCCGGCGCATCCGCTGCCCCATTGTGAGGTGCGGGGAGGTGGGGGCGGAGTTCTGGCCGCGCATGCGCGGTCGGAAAAAGCGGTCTGTCAGGAGCAAAAAACGTTACATTTAACGTTTTTTGCTCCCGGCGGTCCTCCACAACACGGCGCAACCGTCGCACGACGGTTGCGACGTGTGGCAAAGCGTCGCTAATGTTAATCTATGGGGCAAAAACGCATCCTGCAAACAACTTTGCAGGATGCGTTTTTTGCCATAAACGATGCATTGCGACGTCTGGCAAAAAACGCCAGTGTGAAAGTAGCCTCAGAACTGCAAGTAATCTAATTTAAGTAACAGATGCAGAAATTTGACAGTGTCAAAAACTCACCAAAAGCTGATTGTGGAAGCGTAACCTAAAATTTCTAAATGAAAGAAAGGTGGGTATTGTTGTGTCCCATGAATGGAAGAACTTGTTATGTATTCTGTATGTTATGCATTGCATACTGCTGTTGCTAGGGAGAAGCCCTGCCCTTTGAAGTTTGTCCCTTCTTCTCTTCTGTAGTTGATGATGTAAGCCTTTGTTCCTCCTTTCTTTCTCATTATCAGTTTGTTGTAGCCATTTTTGGCTTTACATGTGTACTTCTCGGTTTGAATTACTCTTTCCACCTGCTGCATTGTGCTTAAATACAAGATTTCAGAGAAAATCAAATCTGTTTCTCCTGGACTCTTATTAAAAGTCAGTGTGGCTGAGTTGGAACTATCTGAGGATGCATCGCATGTGAGTACAACATTTATACAGTTATCTAAGGGATTGATGGCTAAGGATTTAGAGACTCATACTGCCTTGAACAGTCAGAATACTGGAAAGAGAGGCATGCCCCCATGAACAGTATGCAACTTACACTCCAGAGAAAGGAACATCTATCAAGCTAATTGTGAAGACACAGCAGCTTCATACAGTCTGCAGACACTGCCCATGCTGTTTATAAACAGCAACATTGTATGTGAGTTCCTCTGCAGCTAGAAGCAAAAGAGTCCCCACCTTTGCATTCCTGTGTACAATGGCAAAGACAGGAAGGATCTCTAATTATCTGCCTGATTTACAAGAGCAAGAAAAAGACACAGGATCTCGCTCGGCCTTCAGTGAAAGATCCAAACGCTTGACTAAACCTACATGGAAGGTCAAAGACAATCTAGAAATCACCAAATGTGAATTACTTTCCAGTGTATCTGTCCTATTGCAAAGGGTGCAGAATCAAGTGACTGTCTTATCTATGCCTGGCGCTCATGAGTTACCACCAGAGGGAGCCCTGGAATGATTGTGCTCAGCATACCCGTCTTTCAAGGACACTTGTGATGTGAATACTTTTCTGCCCAATGTTGACAGAAGTATTCTAGGAGTGATACCTTTATTGGCTAACCAGAAAATAATATGTTTGCAAGCTTTCAGAGCACTGTGGCTCCTTCTTCAGGCAAGATTACAAATTAATAAGAAACAATACAAACCAGAGGAATCAAGGAGTATAACGGGTATACAAATTTATTACATATACAAAGTGTAAGTACACATATAGTCAAGCAAATATAAGACATTAACATCTTTACAAAATTTTAAATACAAGGTGCAATGAGGATGGAAAAAGGAAACGGGTATCCCTCCGGTTTCCGGAGCCCAGAGTCTCAATCAGTCTGATAAGATTTTATCAAGACCTCCCCTTGATAAAGCGGCAAATGACATAAGCGAAACGCGCGTCGGGGATCTCTGTGTCCTGGTTCCGGTCCGGTGTGCTGTGTAGCCCATTACATTTGCGGTAAGCACCACATCTAATATGCTCACTACTAGTGACTGTTCGTCACTCTATTGCATTTACTATTAAGGTGGCTGCCTGCAGCTTTTTACTACCAGTCTGCTGATCTTATCAGACTTATTGAGACTCTGGGCTCCGCACACCGGGGGGGGGGGGGGATACCTGTTACCTTTTTCCATCCTCATTGCACCTTGTATTTAAAATTTTGTAAACATATTAATGTCTTATATTTTGACTATATGTGTACTTACACTTTGTGTATGTAATAAATTTGTATACCCGTTATACTCCTTGATTCCTCTTGTTTGTACTATTAGCATGGAGTGGGTTGCCTTTTTTGCAGGCTTTGGGTCTTTTACCACTATTTAGTGCTAAATAGCCCCTCTTTTCCTCTTCAAAACATGTGCTCTGGTTTTGTTGTATTAATAAGAAACAAGCACAACATTTAACGAATACTACAGTAGGACATTTGTTAGGGGGTGGCAAGTGTGATGAGTCCATAGATAAGCCAAGGTAATCAAATTAGGCATTTTCTTACAAATGGAGAGGCAGTGGGAATAATGTTCTTAGTTATCTGGAGTCTGTCTGGTGGAGGTGTGAATTGTATCCATGCAGTGACCCATAAATCCAGGTGTTAAATTGAGTCCTAAGGTACCGTCTCACAGTGGCACTTTGGTCGCTACGACAGCACGATCCGTGACGCTCCAGCATCGCTCCATTATCGCTCCAGCGTCGTAGACTGCGGTCACACTTCACAATGCACGACGCTGGAGCGATAATTTCATGACGTGTTTGCGATGTAGAAGCTGTTGGTTACTATGCGCACATCGTATACAATATCGTGCACACCTTTGTTACGCGATGCGATCATGCCGCCACAGCGGGACACTTCACGACGAAAGAAAGTTTCAAACGATCTGCTACGACGTATGATTCTCAGCGGGGTCCCTGATCGCTGTAGCGTGTCAGACACAGCGAGATCGTAAGTATATCGCTGGAACGTCACGGATCGTGCCGTCGTAGCGACCAAAGTGCCACTGTGAGACGGTACCCCTAGTGTCAACGAATTAAACATATTCATTAGTTTGTATTCCCAAATTTTTCTTTCCCTGTGGTCCTTAAAATGACCTTTTATTACTAAGACTTTTAAGTCTGTCATACTGTGTCCAGGTCCAGAGAAATGTTTTCCCACCGGTGTGTCCATTTCATTCCTGATTGTGTGTCTGTGTAGATTCATCCTAGTTTGTAGTCTTTGCATAGTTTCCCCAATATAAATACTTCCAGGGCACCTCGTACATGGTATCATGTACACCACGTTGGAGGATGTACAAGAAAAGGAACCCATGACCTTATAGTCCTGATTTGTGTTTGGTGCACGGACTATATTTGTTGGTAATATGTGGGTACAAGTTTTGCATTTTTTATCGTTACAGGGGAATGTGCCAGTCACTGATGGTGATGAGAGGACACTTCTGACAAGGAGATTCCTTAAGTTAGGGGGCTGTTTGTAGGAGAGAAGTGGTAGTTCTGGGAATATGTCTTTCAATTTGTGATCTCTATGGAATATGGGTTGGAAATCAGCACCAATTTTCCTTAGGATGCTCATGTGGGGGTCGTATGTGACCAAAAGAAGTACCCTGTTGTTATCCTCTCTCAGTTTGTAATCCAGGAGGCTGTTTCTTGGGATCTTTGTAGCCCTGTGGATCTGCTCATCTATTACCAGTGGATGGTATCCTTGTTGTAGGAATGTATTTCTCAGTGATCGCAGCTCTAGTTCCCTGTCTTTGCTGTCTGAACAGATCCGAATATACCTCAGAGCTTGACTGTAGATGATGGATTTTTTTGTGTGTCTTGGATGAAAGCTGTTCCATCTAAGATAAGCCGGATGTCTGGTGGGCTTGTGGTAAATGGATGTCTGTATGGCATTGTCCTTGATGTATATGGTCATGTCCAGAAAATGTATTTGGGTCTTTGAAACATTGAGGGAAAGCTTGATGGTGGGTTAATAGCCATGGGTGGATCGCGATTCCACCCGCGGCTATTCCGGGCACATGTCAGCTGTGCAGAAAACACAGAGTGCCTTAGGGTATGTTCACACTGGACATGTTTGCTGCTTTTTTTGCAGCAAAACCTGATTTCTTGGCAGGAAAGAAGGTGTGGCAAAAACGCATGTTTTAGTGCATTTTTGGTGCGTTTTGGGGGCTAACTTGGGTCTCTTTGTGCATGCTGATAAAGTTGAGTGCCCCCAGAGGAAAAGAAAAACCCTTCTTCCTGTAGAACCCTACCTCCTTTGAAAAGCTGGCAATTCAAGTGGCGCTACAGTAAAATTACACTGACAAGTTAGAATCGAATAGATAGAACAGATATATACAATGGAGGAAATAAGTATTTGATCCCTAGCTGATTTTGTAAGTTTGCCCACTGACAAAGACATGAATAGTCTATAATTGTAAGGGTAGGTTGAGTTTAACATTAAGAGATAGACTATCAAAAATAAAATCCAGAAAATCACATTGTATAAATTATATAATTTTATTTGCATTTTGCAGTGAGAAATAAGTATTAGAACCCTCTGGCAAACAAACTTAGGGGGGACCAGCTAGAAACCCGGCCTACCACAGTTCCCCTGGGGCGCGATGCCACACCTGCCGTCAGCTGGGCCACCTGCAAAGACAATGTCCCAACCGGACTCAGCATACCCAGTGGCCAAAAGCGGGGAACAACTACCTTCCGCCGGGCCGCTGTACACTGCTACCAAGGCGAAGCTGACCCGCATTGGGGGCTACAACTAACAAAGGGGTGGAAGACATGGAGGAAGTGCTGCATGAAGTAGACCCTGTGCAGGCAGCCCGGGCAGATAATTGACAACAGCATCGACAGGTCGTGTGGGTTATTGGGAAACGCATGCAGGGACTAAGAGATTCCGGAGCAACTTTGACCCTTGTGAAGCCTCATCTCGTCTGGGACCAAGAGAAGATGGACCGGACAGTGGAAGTCCGTGTAGCATGGGGAGCCATACATCGACTGCCCACTGCCAGGATTCACCTGAACTGGGGAGTTGGGTATGGCCTTGTTGAGGTCGGCTTGATGGAGGATTTGCCTGCAGACGTTTTGCTGGGAAATGACTTGGGGCCCATGTTGTCTGCCTTCTCGGTTGCCCCTCTGGCTGAGACATATCCTGTGACCACCCGGAGACAAGCTCGAGCTGCGGAGGCGGAATCACACTCAGAAAAGGCCCAGGTAAGACATCCCAGCCCTACACGTATTCCCATAGCCAGACACATTTCTTGGGCCACCCCAGATGAATTTAAGAGGGAGTTACTTGAGGATCCTTCATTGGAGGGATATCGTGGGAAGGCACAGGAGGGGACAGGGGTACTGGAAGGGGAACAGTTTATATGGAAGCAGGGACTCCTCTACCGGATCACAGAGCAGCACCACACAGGGACGAGCCCCACTATGAAACGACAGCTGGTAGTTCCCAAGAAGTATAGGCAGGAGTTACTGCGAATCTCTCATGACATACCCTTGGCTGGGCACTTCGGCGTCAGTCGCACCAGGCATCGTCTGACACAAAACTTCTTTTGGCCGGGGGTATCCTATGATGTTCATCAATACTGCCAGACCTGTGACAGTTGCCAGCGCATTGGCAAGAGGGGAGATCGATGCACGGCCAAATTATGCCCCCTCCCCATTGTGGAGGAACCATTTAGCCGAGTAGCGGTCGATCTGATAGGGCTGTTAGCCAAACCCAGTCCGTCAGGGAAAAGGTATATATTGACGGTGGTAGATTATGCCACACGATATCCAGAGGCGGTTGCGTTACCTAACATACTGGCAGAGACAGTGGCGGCTGCCCTGCTCCAGGTTTTCTCACGGGTTGGATTTCCCCGGGAGATTATCTCAGACCAGGGTACCCAGTTTACAGCAGAGGTGACCAACCAACTGTGGAAGCTGTGCGGCGTAAAGTCCATTAGAAGTGCCCCGTACCACCCGCAAACCAATGGGTTGTGTGAACGCTTTAACGGGACGTTAAAACAATTCATTGGGACTTTTACCAGGACCTACAGGGACTGGGAGAAATTCTTGCCTCACTGTTATGAACAGGTGATTCAGAACCACAATGGACCTAGTGGTTAAGAGCACACAAAGTGACCTGATAGTTACTAACATAGGACGAGCTCTGAGACGTGGGAACTCTGCTGACCGCAATCCCTAATCCTATCATACCACACTAGAGGTAGCCGTGGATTGCGCCTAACGCTCCCTATGCAACTCGGCACAGCCTGAGAAACTAACTAGCCCTGAAGATAGAAAAATAAGCCTACCTTGTCTCAGAGAAATTCCCCAAAGGAAAAGGCAGCCCCCCACATATAATGACTGTGAGTTAAGATGAAAATACAAACACAGAGATGAAATAGATTTAGCAAAGTGAGGCCCGACTTACTGAATAGGCCGAGGATAGGAAAGATAGCTTTGCGGTCAACACAAAAACCTACAAACAACCACACAGAGGGGCAAAAAGACCCTCCGTACCGACTAACGGTACGGAGGTGCTCCCTCTGTGTCTCAGAGCTTCCAGCAAGCAAGAAAAACCAATATAGCAAGCTGGACAGGAAATATAGCAAACAAAAGTAACACAAGCAGAACTTAGCTTATGCAGGTCAGACAGGCCACAAGAACGATCCAGGAGAGAGCCAGACCAATACTGGAACATTGACTGGAGGCCAGGAACAAAGAACTAGGTGGAGTTAAATAGAGCAGCACCTAACGACTTAACCTCGTCACCTGAGGAAGGAAACTCAGAAGCCGCAGCCCCACTCACATCCACCAGCGGAAGCTCATAGACAGAACCAGCCGAAGTACCACTCATGACCACAGGAGTGAGCTTGACCACAGAATTCACAACACCTCACCTCCTGTTTACCTATCGAGAGGTGCCCCAAGAATCCACGAGGTTCTCCCCATTCGAACTGGTATACGGGAGACGGGTAAGGGGATCCCTAGACTTAGTGCTAGAACACTGGGAAGGGGAGGGCATAATAGAAGGGGTACCTATTGTACCCTATGTGCTGGAATTCCGGGACCGCCTACAGGAGCTGACCCAGGCTGTACGTGGGAACATGCAGGTGGCCGAGCGGCGCCAGCGCGTATGGTACGATCGGAGGGCCAGAGAGCGCACCTTGGAAATAGGGCAGAAGGTCCTGGTGTTAGAGCCCGTTAGGCAGAACAAGTTCCAAGTGGGGAAAATAGCCGACACCACCTATAATGTCGCCGATTGTGACGACCCCAGAGTTATCCGCACGTTCCACGTGAATATGCTGAAGCCTTATCGGGAGCGCCCTGAAGAGGTAGTAGCCATCTGTGCACCTGAAGCAGAGGATTTAGCCAGACTTCCCTTGCCTGATGTCTTAGGGGAGAGGACTCAGTCTAAAACCTGGGACCAGGTACACTGGGGTGAAGACTTAGGTCCCCGGGAGAGACAGCAGGCGGAGGAGTTGTTGAGGCAGCGACAGAGGATGTTTTCGGGGAAACCCGGGTACGCTCACCTGGCACAACACAAGGTTGAGACCCAGGATCAGACCCCCCTGCGACAACCCCCCTTCCGCGTCCCTGAGTCTGTACGAGAAGGGATGCGACAAGAGATACAAGAGATGTTGCGTTTAGGAGTCATTGAAGAGTCAGATAGTCCCTGGGCATCCCCCGTAGTGTTAGTGCCCAAGAAGGATGGGACTACACGGTTTTGTGTAGACTATCGTAAGCTCAATGAGAAAATAGTGACGGATGCGTATCCCATGCCGCGTGTGGATGACTTATTAGACCGGCTGGCAGGGGCAAAGTATTTGACCACCATCGATCTATGCAAAGGCTACTGGCAGATTCCCCTTAGTCCTGATGCTATTCCCAAGTCGGCATTTGTCACCCCGTTGGGTGAAACCGATGGTTTCCAGGACTATGCATGTGCCTACCTGGATGACATCGCCATCTACAGCGCGACATGGGAAGAGCATCTAAATCACCTAGAGACAGTATTAGACAGGATCCACAAGGCCGGAATCACCCTGAACCCAAACAAGTGTCACGTTGGCAAAGCAGAGGTTCAGATTTAGGGCATTGGGTGGGAAGTGGGAAACAGAGACCAGAACCAGCCAAGATTGAGGCCATAGCCAAATGGCCCATCCCACACACTAAAACCCAGGTCATGGCGTTTCTAGGGACAGCGGGGTATTATAGGAAATTCGTTCCCAATTACAGCAGCGTGGCCAAGCCCCTCACTGATCTGACCCGTAAGAACTAACCCCGCCAGGTAAGCTAGACCCCAGAGTGTGAGGAAGCCTTCCGCCAGCTAAAGGACGCCCTCACCAATACCTCTGTATTGGCTGCACCTGATCCAACTAAACGTTTCCTTGTTCACACAGACGCTTCTATGTTTGGATTGGGGGCAGAACTAAGCCAAGTCGGGCCGGACGGCCAAGAACACCCGGTAGCTTACCTGAGTTGGAAATACTGCCCCGTGAAGTAAGCTATGCGGCCATCGAGAAGGAGTGCCTGGCAATAGTATGGGCACTCAAAAAGTTACAACCATATTTGTATGGACGACAGTTTTCCCTCCTAACAGACCATAATCCCTTAGTCTGGCTTAATCGGGTCTCCGGAAACAACACCAGATTACTGCGGTGGAGTTTAGCCCTACAACCTCTGGACTTCACCATCCACTACAGACCCGGCAAACAAAACGGTAACGTCGCTGAAAAGGGGAGCCGTGTTAAAGAACCCCCAACACCAAGAATATGTTATGCAGTATATATTATGTATAATAGATTCCATGTGAAATGCATCAGTCCACAGGCTGCGCCCCTGGGCAGAGGGGACACAATATTCTCCTTTGTCCTCCCCCACCTTTGTAATTCCCACAGTAAATATCAGCAGGCTCCGTCCCCCTGCGGCTATTGTAATGTATGTCTGGCCTGCTTTTTCTATTGGCCTGCCCTGTGTATCTGTGTTATATATTCTGTGTGCTGAAAATAAAGGGTGTTCTTTTAGACTGGAAATACGTGTAGCAGCAGTCAGCTTTTATATGCTCTCACGTAATCAAGGAATTCCAGCCAGCGTCCTTCATTCAGAATCCAGCAAAAGCAGAGTGGACCTCCTGAAACACGGGGTGGTACTGAAAGAGGTACCCCAGCTTGGTAGACCCCGTTACACGTACTTCTACGGTATTTTCAAGAGATGTTACCATGAAACCACTGGCCCTTCTTCTGAAGACTTCTGAGATGCCGCTGCAAGTGCCTAAGGTGTTGGGGTAGGTGCTTCCCTCTAAATCGTACAGATCAAAGAGTTCTGACCTTGCTAGTGATCCGTTGCTCTGATCGTCCATTATGATATACATTTCCACGGCATTCTCTGGGTGACCATTGGGATATACCTTTACAAGCAAATCTTTGCACAAGACTTGTCACAAAGACCTTCTTCGCAGACTTCTGTGAATGAAGAAGATACTTCAAAATGACTTGCTGCTTGGTCTGTACACTCCCCACCATGGCTTGTGGTGGGAGAAGGCATAGGTGTAGGGTTAAGCTGGGATGGATGGAGCGCTTATACGTGGTCCTCGCAGTCACATTCCATTCACTTGATTGTACCCTTACAGTCCTTAGCAAGGTGTTCGGTAGAAGCACAACATCTGAAGCTTCCACTCCAAGAACTTCTTTAGAAGCTCCTTGCGTTCTTGGAGTGGTTTCTTTCTGAGGCCGATACATTTCTTCAGTGGATGTGACTTCTTATGGATGGGACACTGACGGTTTGGATTCTTGACTCTTTCACCCTTGTCGTCCCCATCAGGAATCGATGCTGGTGTGGGTAGAACATCAGTCTTTTTCACCGATACTGGGTCTCAACATTTGTTGTCAATTTGACGAGGGCTCTCATATTTGGGAGCGGAAGTAACTGTGCCGGTGGGTTCTCTACAGGTGAAGCTTGGGTCGGCCTTATGCTCTGCAATGTCTTTGATGAACACGCAGACAGGGTCGGACTGGGGCACCGGGACACCGGAGAATCCTCCGGTGGGCCCCGCCCCAGCTCCTGCCTTCCTCATTTGTGCCTGCCCTGCATCATGCTCATAGCTTGCGCACAGCAGTGCGCACTTTATTGTATAGTCGGCACAGCTGGCAGACTGCACAGGTGATGGGAAGTGCAGGAGCAGCTCCTTCACATTACCTGCTGCCGCTGCCATTACTCTGCCAGGAGAGCTGTGTGTGTGTGTGCAGAGTGCCGACCCTCACTTCAGCCAGCTCAGTCAGAGGAACAGCTGACTGTGAGGCTGAGAGGAGACAGCACACAGCAGCTGACCCGCCGCAGTCACCCTGTTTCCTGTGCTGGGTATGATCTCTGCTCCTCTTCCACAATCCACAAAGCCCTGTACAGCAGTGTAAACGCTGATTGGCTGCAATTCAGCCAATCAGCGTTAGTTTTCTTTGTGTGAGCTCACAGCACAGCTCAAGCAAGGAGCTATGCTGTGATTGGTCAGCAGTCCTACCCAAGCAGCAGTGGAGCAGTGTGACTGTAAGTAAATAACTATGATGCCTGCACCCTGAGTAGATCTCCGGCCACAGAGGCAGTTAGGGGAGGGGGTCCCATGAATCCTAAAGGTGACATAGGGGAGGGGGCCCACAGTGATATTCTAATTTTCTTGTGAGTTCCCTCCCCTATTGTGTCATCCACCTCTTTTTTACTGTGGCTCCCCTTTCCCTCTCTGACTAAGCCCATAGGAAATCAGAGGTGACATAGTGGGGGAGGGGCCCACAGGAAAATAGAGGTGACACAGTGGGGGAGGGGGCCCACAGGAAAATAGAGATAGCACAGTGGGGGAGGGGGCCCACAGGAAAATAGAGGTAGCACAGTGGGGGAGGGGGCCCACAGGAAAATAGAGGTAGCACAGTGGGGGAGGGGCCCACAGGAAAATAGAGGTGACACAGTGGGGGAGGGGGCCCACAGGAAAATAGAGATAGCACAGTGGGGGAGGGGGCCCACAGGAAAATAGAGGTAGCACAGTGGGGGAGGGGGCCCACAGGAAAATAGAGGTAGCACAGTGGGGGAGGGGGCCCACAGGAAAATAGAGGTAGCACAGTGGGGGAGGGGGCCCACAGGAAAATAGAGGTGACACAGTGGGGGAGGGGGCCCACAGGAAAATAGAGGTAGCACAGTGGGGGAGGGGGCCCACAGGAAAATAGAGGTAGCACAGTGGGGGAGGGGGCCCACAGGAAAATAGAGGTGACACAGTGGGGGAGGGGGCCCACAGGAAAATAGAGGTAGCACAGTGGGGGAGGGGGCCCACAGGAAAATAGAGGTGACACAGTGGGGGAGGGGGCCCACAGGAAAATAGAGATAGCACAGTGGGGGAGGGGGCCCACAGGAAAATAGAGGTAGCACAGTAGGGGAGGGGGCCCACAGGAAAATAGAGGTAGCACAGTGGGGGAGGGGGCCCACAGGAAAATAGAGGTAGCACAGTGGGGGAGGGGGCCCACAGGAAAATAGAGGTGACACAGTGGGGGAGGGGGCCCACAGGAAAATAGAGGTATCACAGTGGGGGAGGGGGCCCACAGGAAAATAGAGGTAGCACAGTGGGGGAGGCGGCCCACAGGAAAATAGAGGTAGCACAGTGGGGGAGGGGGCCCACAGGAAAATAGAGGTAGCACAGTGGGGGAGGGGGCCCACAGGAAAATAGAGGTGACACAGTGGGGGAGGGGGCCCACAGGAAAATAGAGGTAGCACAGTGGGGGAGGGGGCCCACAGGATATTGGGTGATACAGTGGTGACGGGGATCCTCAGGTAACACCTTTACGACATCAGCCTTACATGTATGGCGCGTGTTAAATGCCAGTGTCAATCTCTGACAGCAGCATATAACACATGCCAACATGTGTGCGCATCATTCTCTCACCCATTGGCTCCCATGATGTGATCGTGGGTCGCCGATGGGTTGTCATGACAGCCAGGGGTCTTTTTCCTGTAGCCGAGCTTTAAAGGAGACTGTGATTTCTGCTATATGCAGTGATGCTGTGGCATCACTGCATATAATAGCACATGCGATCGGATGATCGCATCCTCATGTCCTCTAAGGGGGCTATCTGTACCAGTGAAAGGTAAAAACAAAATTTATAAAATTTCTAAAAGTTCAAATCACCCCTTTTTATTCAATTGAAAATAAATATATTTAAAAAATAAAAAAAACACATATTTGGCATTGCTGGGTTCAGAAAAGTCCGATCTATCAAAATATAAAAACCATTAACTCGATCAGTAAACACCGTAAACAGAAACAACTCAAGAATTCCAAATGTCCTTTTTTCAGGTCGCCACAATTCCACAAAAAAAGCTGTAAGAAGTGATGGAAAAAATCACATCTATACCAAAATCATACTAATAAAGACAATGTCTCGCCCCTAACAGAAAGCTTCCCTGTGTGTAATAAAATACGCAGCAGTCGCCGTCTTCTGCCGCTGTGTCGTTGCTTCTGTCTTCTTCATTGCAGTGGAATATGGCCACCGGTAAGTATTTTACTACACATAGTGGACCTACATTACTGCTCTCCTGTGTGGTGTAGTATATAGAGATGTATGTGTATATATATATATATATATATATATATATATATATATAGGATTTGTCAGCTCTCTTGTGTGGTGTAGTATATAGAGGATCTGTCTGCTCTCCTGTGTGGTGTAGTATATAGAGCATCTGTCTGCTCTCCTGTGTGGTGTAGTATATAGAGGATCTGTCAGCTCTCCTGTGTGGTGTAGTATACAGAGGATCTGTCAGCTCTCCTGTGTGGTGTAGTATATAGAGGATCTGTCAGTTCTCCTGTGTGGTGTAGTATATAGAGGATCTGTCAGCTCTCCCGTGTGGTGTAGTATATAGAGGATCTGTCAGTTCTCCTGTGTGGTGTAGTATATAGAGGATCTGTCAGCTCTCCCGTGTGGTGTAGTATATAGAGGATCTGTCAGCTCTCCTGTGTGGTGTAGTATATAGAGGATCTGTCAGCTCTCCTGTGTGGTGTAGTATATAGAGGATCTGTCAGCTCTCCTGTGTGGTGTAGTATATAGAGGATCTGTCAGTTCTCCGGTGTGGTATATAGAGTTTCTGTCAGCTCTCCCGTGTGGTGTAGTATATAGAGGATCTGTCAGCTCTCCCGTGTGGTGTGGTATATAGAGGATCTGTCAGCTCTCCTGTGTGGTGTAGTATATAGAGGATCTGTCAGCTCTCCTGTGTGGTGTAGTATATAGAGGATCTGTCAGCTCTCCTGTGTGGTGTAGTATATAGAGGATCTGTCAGCTCTCCTGTGTGGTGTAGTATATAGAGGATATGTCAGCTCTCCCGTGTGGTGTAGTATATAGAGGATCTGTCAGCTCTCCCGTGTGGTGTGGTATATAGAGGATCTGTCGTTTCTCCTGTGTGGTGTAGTATATACAGGATCTGTCAGCTCTCCTGTGTGGTGTAGTATATAGAGGATCTGTCAGCTCTCCTGTGTGGTGTAGTATATAGTGGATCTGTCAGCTCTCCTGTGTGGTGTAGTATATAGAGGATCAGTCAGCTCTCCTGTGTGGTGTAGTATATAGTGGATCTGTCAGCTCTCCTGTGTGGTGTAGTATATAGTGGATCTGTCAGCTCTCCTGTGTGGTGTAGTATATAGAGGATCTGTCAGCTCTCCCGTGTGGTGTAGTATATAGAGAATCTGTCAGTTCTCCTGTGTGGTGTAGTATATAGAGGATCTGTCAGCTCTCCCGTGTGGTGCAGTATATAGAGGATCTGTCAGCTCTCCTGTGTGGTGTAGTATATAGAGGATCTGTCAGCTCTCCCGTGTGGTGTAGTATATAGAGGATCTATCCTGTGTGGTGTAGTATATAGAGGATCTGTCAGCTCTCGTGTGTGGGGTGGTATATAGGATCTATCCTGTGTGGTATTTTTAAATGGCATGGTGGGCCCCAAGAATGATTTTTCTCTGGTGGGCCCAAGGTACTCCAGTCCGACGCTGCACGCAGAAGTAGGAAAACGGAGGAAAGGACACCTGGTGTTTATTTTTGTAACTTGTTCATAGCATAGTCCACCTTTCTTGCACGTTATATGGCAGCTTGGTGACTATGGCTTTCACCCCACGTGCGGTGTCCAGGTAGCTGAGGCCAGGTGTGTCTGTCTTGGCCAGCTGGAGTTCGAACATCAGGTCGCTGAGTTCCTGGAATTTTGAAGCGTCTTTGCCCGATATTTTAGGAAAATCCTGTAATTGTTTGAGCAGTGCGTCTTCTATAGCTTCAGGACTGCCGAAACCTTTCTCTAGTCTGTCCCATGCGGTGGTGAGACCAGCCGCTAGATCGTTGATGTAAACGGATCTGAGTCTCTTGTCTCGCTCTTTGGATCATGGTCCCAGCCACCTGATTAGCAGGTCCAGCTCTTCAGCAGCAGTAATGCCGAGGTCACTAGTTGCGGTTTTAAAGGCAGACTTCCACCCTCTGTAGTTTTCAGGTTGGTCGTCAAAGCGGATTTGTGAGATGACACTTCTGACTTTTGCTTCTGTTTTATTCACGCTGTCGCGCACAGTGCAGTCTCATTCTGAATTAAGTTGCTGAAAGCGCTGAAGTTCCTTTAGAGACTCTGGCATGTTTAGTCTCACCAAGACGGAGGTATATTTCTCATAAGTGTCCTTGATGTACAATAGCAAATTGACTTGTGGCACTGTGTTAGCCAGAAAAATCGATGTGAATACCTTTCTGCCCAATGATGACAGCAGATCCACGGCGGATACCACGTCTGTCTCCTCCTCTCCAGCCTCACTCATGGCTTGATCGGCTGGTTATAGCCCTCTTATTTCAGGATTTCCTGCTCAGTTCATGTTTTTTGATGCAATATATTCTCTCTTAAAGGGTCTGTGCCATATACCCTTTTTTCGCTTTTTATAGAGCACACTGATGAAGGTCCTTTGTTGACCGAAACGTTTGAACATTGTGATACTGTATGTATTATAATAAACACCCTATTGCATCAGACCCACGAGAGTGTGCCAAGTATATTCACATTTTAGCAGACTTGTTTGTAGGATTTCGTGATTATGGAAGAGAAGTCTCATCATCCCTAGATTAAACAAATTAAACACTGTCTGCCCCTCTGCTGCTCATTTCCACGGCCATCAATATACACCGTCTATCAGGAAAGTACAATGCATACAAATCACTCCACTTTCTAGACAAGCTCTCTAAATAATATTTTCCAGCACAACTGAAATGTCAGACTTCCAGGATACTGAATTGCTCTGAAGGAGGCTTGTGTTTGCACATCAAGTAGATTATTATTGTAGTAAGGCGCTGTAAAATAGATAATAAAGGCTGAGGTACATGAGCAGATCATGGATGTCAGATGAAAGCACCTGGACATGGATTATGTTCATGGGCTTTATTTTTTATTGTTTTTATGATATAATCTCTAGCAGTTGGGATAAAATTATGAAAACAAAGATTTTGGCTGATAGCATCTTTTGCTGCCTTTTGTTTAACTTTTTTTGTGGTTTAAGACACTTGAGGTTAAAATAAAAAACCTTCGTAAAGAAGAAGTCTCAGTATTTTTCCCGATAGCCCTCCTAATTATGTGTGTGATGTAGTGCAAGTGTAATAAAAACGTACCGATCGCCAATTTCCCTGGCACCGCTCCGGTTTTTTTCCAGTCCACGTATCCAAATTCGCATGCACACACAAGGGTTTATGTGTGGAACAGAAGACATTTTCTCAATGTCTATGGTGCCTCATTTTGGTTTTCATAAACTTAGAAAATGTGGTTAGCCAAATGCACTATCACACAGAAACATTTTGGTTGTATTTACATGCACTGAGTTCAGGCCATTAAACAAGCGTGATCAACAATATTGAAGTTGTTCGACGCCTGTTTCCAGCCTCTTTACACCAGCTGAGGAAGAATGATGGGCACAGAATGATAAATCTGTCCCCATACAGTATCATGTTATCAACAACATATCTGCAGTTTTCACAGGGTGATGAGCTGTTAAGAAAAATGATTACTCTTCCAGCATAAACAATCCAATCCCTCGATGAATAGGTAGCATTTTGCTAATTTGGTATAAAGCACCCCATAGTCCTCCACATAGTATATAGCACCCTATAGTCATCCATATAGTATAATGCACACCCCATAGTCCTCGTTATAGTATACTGTGCCCCATAGCCCTCTATATAGTATTATGTGCTCAATAGTTCTCCATATAGCATAAAACACTTCCCATAGATCTGCATATAGTATAATACACTTCCCATAGTCCACAATATAGTGTAATGCATTTCAAAACCCTCCATATAGCATAATACACCCCATAATCCTCCATGCATTATAATGCACTTCCCATAGTCCTCCATATAGTGTAATATACTTTCCATAGTTCTCAGTATAATATAATGCATCCGATAGTCCTCCATGCTGTATAATGCACCCACATAGTTCTCCATATAGTACAATGCACTTCCCATAGTATAATGGACCCTATAGTCCTTCATTTACTATAATGCATTCCCCATAGTCCTCCATAAAGTATAATGCATTCCCCATCGTCCTTCATACAGTATAATGCAGCCCCGATATAGTATAATGCACTCCCAATAGTCCTCGATAAAGTATAATGCAGCTCCCATAGAGTATAATGCAGTCCCATAGAGTAAAATGCAGCCACATAGAGTATAATGCAGCCCCCATAGAGTATAATGCAGCTCACATAGAGTATAGTGCAACCTCCATAGATTATAATGCAGTCCCCATATAGTATAATGCCTCCCCATAGAGTATAGTGCAGCCTCATAGAGTATAATGCAGCCTCCATATAGTATAAGGCAGGGGTGGGGAATCTTTTATCTGCCAAGGGCCATTTGGATATTTATACCATCCTTTAGGGGCTGTACAAACTCCGCCCACAAAGTACATCCTGACTCTGGCACTGGTTTCAGGACGTAATCTTTCATTGCATGCCCTTCAGTGTTCAGTAGTGAACACCGTGTGTGTGTGCTAACAGAACAAGAAGAAATTAATGAACTGGTTGTAATCAAAATACACCTCCCTGCCCAAGAATGCGGTCCCTGAGAATCTACTTGGGGGGGCTGATAAAAGGTCATCGAGGGCTGTAAATGGCCCTGGGACCTGAGGTTCCCCACCCCTGGTATAAGGCATCTCCCATATAGTATAATGCAGCCCCATAGAGTATAATGCAGCCCCAATAGAGTATCTACGGTATGATGCCGATACAGTTGAATGCACGATTTAGTGGGCAGAGCAGGCGCTGGCACCAGGCCACCCTTACTCATGAGCTCCATAGCAGCTGGGTGGTGTGCCGCTATTAGTGGTGGATTGGGGGCCCCAGGCCAATGTCTAATTTGCCTGCCCTTAATGCCAGCGCTACTTACGCTACAAGTCTTCAGTCGGCTATGTGACTGAAGATTTGTGAATCCTCAAATCGCTTGCATTACGCACTATTAGGGTTCTCCGATGATTTGTCGGTACGTCGGGCCGACGCAGCGCGACGGCCCCGTACCGACGCTAGTGTGAAAGTAGCCTAAGACTTGCTTTCCTATTTAAACAAGAATCCCACACATGGACCAGAAGAGAAATACATCACATACATAATTAGGAGGGTTTAGGGAAAAAAATTACTGAGACTTTTAAATAAAATATTTTACCAGTACTATGATATTGGTGGCCTATGCTTTGGATAAATATATTGGTAGTGGTTCAACAATCGTCTTGGTACTAGTGTTGAGCGATACCTTCCGATATCGGAAAGTATCGGTATCGGTTTGGATCGGCCGATATTCAAAAAATATCGGATATCGCCGATACCGATACCCGATCCCAATGCAAGTCAATGGGACCAAAATATCGGAATTAAAATAAACCCTTTCTTTCCTTGTAGGTTCATTCTACATGAAGGAAAACAACTAAGAATAATGTAGGATGTATGGGGGAGGTGGCGGAGACATTAAAGGCAATGAGGATTAGTCCAATCAAATAGAATAGCATGATTTTTTTTTTTTTTTTTAAAAGACGTTCGGATTGAAAAAGATATTGACTATGTAATTTTTTTTTTATTTTGTCAGATATTGATGTTTCACTATTCCACGACCTTCCCCTTCTTTTTTTTCCTTTTCCCACACTTTCATCTTCATCATCATCAGCATCTTTGACATCAACTTCTTCACCTTATTCATCTTCTTCTTCATCTTCTACCTATTTTTTTTTTTTTATTACATTCTTCATATTCATTTTCTTCAACTATTATTATTCTTCCTATTCTACATATTCTTTTTATTCCACTGTTATTATTCTTCCTATTCTACTTCTTCATCATATTCTCATTTGTGACAGGCATTCCCGTAGTTGTTATCTATAAAAGTTGGAAGATTACACCTTCCGTTCTGCCAGTCACAAAAGTTACATTTGTCCGCGTTCAGTTTGGCCTGCAGCATCAGGCTTTATCCAGGGGCACCACGAGGAGGAACAGACTCACCCCCATACACTGCTTAGTCTTCTTCTGCATATAATTTAGATAATATCTTTTGCTCTGATATTAAGTGTTATGCTTAATGTTCTTCTGCTCTTTGTTCTGCAGCCTCTTGTTCTTCTGCTTCTCGGTATTCCATGTCGTCGTCTCCAGGGTCGTCGTCTTCAGTGTCGTCATCTCCGCCGTCGTCGTCTCCGCCGTCGTCGTCTCCGTCGTCGTCTCCGCCGTCGTTGTCGTCGTCATCGGGGTGGTCTTCCGGGTCGTCGTCGTCGTCGTCATCGGGGTGGTCTTCCGGGTCGTCGACTTTAGGGTCTTCAACTTGGAAATGTAGCAGAAGGTACAAGAAGGCTGAGAAAATGCCAAGAACCAGCTGATGGAACTGGAACTCGGATGGCTACCCGAAGGTTCAAGAGCCTATGGAACTACCGAGGACCAGCTGATGTTACTGGAACCCGGTTACTAAGCAGGAGGTACCCGTGCTAAAAAGCACTACCAAGGACCGCCTGACGTTGGCGGAACTCGGATACCCAGAAGGAGGCACCTAAGCCAAAGGCTCTGCCCGGAACCAGCTGACGTTACTGGAACCAGGATGGGGAGCAGAAGGTACAAGAGCAAAAGACACTGCCGAGAACCAGCTGACGGTACTGGAACCCGGATGGGTAGCCGAAGGTCCAAGAGCCAATGGAACTACCAAGGACCAGCTGACGGTGCTGGAACCAGGTGGTGGACCCGAAGGCCCACAGGAGAGGAGAGAACAACTAGGCCGCGAGGCAGCCGCAGTTACCGAACCCCAACAGTCCTACAGGGGGAGCTGGGCCTACTGGCACTACAGAACCAGCCTTGACTACCAGTTCACGCAGCCCACATAGGAAGCTCCTAAACTGGAGGCACCCTGGAGTTGGCTAACTCGACCGCACCACGACGGGGCAAGCATAGGCGTCTCAGTGAAGTTGACACAACCCGGAAACAGCTGACGGTGCTGAAACCAGGCTTGGCACGAGGGAGTACCTGTGACAAGAACACTGCCGAGAACCAGCTGGCGGTGCTGGAACCCGGATGCGTTGCCCCAGTGTGCAAGAGCCAATGGCACGACCGAGGACCAGCTGACGGTGCTGGAACCCGGTTACTAAGCTGTAGGTGCCCGCGCTTAAAAGCACTACCAAGGACCGCCTGGCGTTGGCGGAACTCGGATACCCAGGAGGAGGCACCTAAGCCAAAGGCTCGGCCCGGAACCAGCTGACGGTGCTGGAACCAGGTGGTGGACCCGAAGGTCCACAGGAGAGGAGAGAACAGCTAGGCCGCGAGGCAGCCGCAGTTACCGAACCCCAACAGTCCTACAGGGGGAGCTGGGCCTACTGGCACTACAGAACCAGCCTTGACTACCAGTTCACGCAGCCCACATAGGAAGCTCCTAAACTGGAGGCACCCTGGAGTTGGCTAACTCGACCGCACCACGACGGGGCAAGCATAGGCGTCTCAGTGAAGTTGACACAACCCGGAAACAGCTGACGGTGCTGAAACCAGGCTTGGCACGAGGGAGTACCTGTGACAAGAACACTGCCGAGAACCAGCTGGCGGTGCTGGAACACGGATGCGTTGCCCCAGTGTGCAAGAGCCAATGGCACGACCGAGGACCAGCTGACGGTGCTGGAACCCGGTTACTAAGCTGTAGGTGCCCGCGCTTAAAAGCACTACCAAGGACCGCCTGGCGTTGGCGGAACTCGGATACCCAGGAGGAGGCACCTAAGCCAAAGGCTCGGCCCGGAACCAGCTGACGGTGCTGGAACCAGGTGGTGGACCCCAAGGCCCACAGGAGAGGAGAGAACAGCTAGGCCGCGAGGCAGCCGCAGTTACCGAACCCCAACAGTCCTACAGGGGGAGCTGGGCCTACTGGCACTACAGAACCAGCCTTGACTACCAGTTCACGCAGCCCACATAGGAAGCTCCTAAACTGGAGGCACCCTGGAGTTGGCTAACTCGACCGCACCACGACGGGGCAAGCATAGGCGTCTCAGTGAAGTTGACACAACCCGGAAACAGCTGACGGTGCTGAAACCAGGCTTGGCACGAGGGAGTACCTGTGACAAGAACACTGCCGAGAACCAGCTGGCGGTGCTGGAACCCGGATGCGTTGCCCCAGTGTGCAAGAGCCAATGGCACGACCGAGGACCAGCTGACGGTGCTGGAACCCGGTTACTAAGCTGTAGGTGCCCGCGCTTAAAAGCACTACCAAGGACCGCCTGGCGTTGGCGGAACTCGGATACCCAGGAGGAGGCACCTAAGCCAAAGGCTCGGCCCGGAACCAGCTGACGGTGCTGGAACCAGGTGGTGGACCCGAAGGTCCACAGGAGAGGAGAGAACAGCTAGGCCGCGAGGCAGCCGCAGTTACCGAACCCCAACAGTCCTACAGGGGGAGCTGGGCCTACTGGCACTACAGAACCAGCCTTGACTACCAGTTCACGCAGCCCACATAGGAAGCTCCTAAACTGGAGGCACCCTGGAGTTGGCTAACTCGACCGCACCACGACGGGGCAAGCATAGGCGTCTCAGTGAAGTTGACACAACCCGGAAACAGCTGACGGTGCTGAAACCAGGCTTGGCACGAGGGAGTACCTGTGACAAGAACACTGCCGAGAACCAGCTGGCGGTGCTGGAACCCGGATGCGTTGCCCCAGTGTGCAAGAGCCAATGGCACGACCGAGGACCAGCTGACGGTGCTGGAACCCGGTTACTAAGCTGTAGGTGCCCACGCTTAAAAGCACTACCAAGGACCGCCTGGCGTTGGCGGAACTCGGTTACCCAGGAGGAGGCACCTAAGCCAAAGGCTCGGCCCGGAACCAGCTGACGGTGCTGGAACCAGGTGGTGGACCCGAAGGTCCACAGGAGAGGAGAGAACAGCTAGGCCGCGAGGCAGCCGCGGTTACCGAACCCCAACAGTCCTACAGGGGGAGCTGGGCCTACTGGCACTACAGAACCAGCCTTGACTACCAGTTCACGCAGCCCACATAGGAAGCTCCTAAACTGGAGGCACCCTGGAGTTGTCTAACCCGACCGCACCACGACGAGGCAAGCATAGGTGTCTCAGTGAGCTTGACACAACCCGGAAACAGCTGACGGTGCTGAAACCAGGTTTGGAACGAGGGAGTACCTGTGACAAAAACACTGCCGAGAACCAGCTGGCGGTGCTGGAACACGGATGCGTTGCCCCAGTGTGCAAGAGCCAATGGCACGACCGAGGACTAGCTGACGGTGCTGGAACCCGGTTACTAAGCTGTAGGTGCCCACGCTTAAAAGCACTACCAAGGACCGCCTGGCGTTGGCGGAACTCGGATACCCAGGAGGAGGCACCTAAGCCAAAGGCTCGGCCCGGAACCAGCTGACGGTGCTGGAACCAGGTGGTGGACCCGAAGGTCCACAGGAGAGGAGAGAACAGCTAGGCCGCGAGGCAGCCGCAGTTACCGAACCCCAACAGTCCTACAGGGGGAGCTGGGCCTACTGGCACTACAGAACCAGCCTTGACTACCAGTTCATGCAGCCCACATAGGAAGCTCCTAAACTGGAGGCACCCTGGAGTTGGCTAACTCGACCGCACCACGACGGGGCAAGCATAGGCGTCTCAGTGAAGTTGACACAACCCGGAAACAGCTGACGGTGCTGAAACCAGGCTTGGCACGAGGGAGTACCTGTGACAAGAACACTGCCGAGAACCAGCTGGCGGTGCTGGAACACGGATGCGTTGCCCCAGTGTGCAAGAGCCAATGGCACGACCGAGGACCAGCTGACGGTGCTGGAACCCGGTTACTAAGCTGTAGGTGCCCGCGCTTAAAAGCACTACCAAGGACCGCCTGGCGTTGGCGGAACTTGGATACCCAGGAGGAGGCACCTAAGCCAAAGGCTCGGCCCGGAACCAGCTGACGGTGCTGGAACCAGGTGGTGGACCCGAAGGTCCACAGGAGAGGAGAGAACAGCTAGGCCGCGAGGCAGCCGCAGTTACCGAACCCCAACAGTCCTACAGGGGAAGCTGGGCCTACTGGCACTACAGAACCAGCCTTGACTACCAGTTCACGCAGCCCACATAGGAAGCTCCTAAACTGGAGGCACCCTGGAGTTGGCTAACTCGACCGCACCACGACGGGGCAAGCATAGGCGTCTCAGTGAAGTTGACACAACCCAGAAACAGCTGACGGTGCTGAAACCAGGCTTGGCACGAGGGAGTACCTGTGACAAGAACACTGCCGAGAACCAGCTGGCGGTGCTGGAACCCGGATGCGTTGCCCCAGTGTGCAAGAGCCAATGGCACGACCGAGGACCAGCTGACGGTGCTGGAACCCGGTTACTAAGCTGTAGGTGCCCGCGCTTAAAAGCACTACCAAGGACCGCCTGGCGTTGGCGGAACTCGGATACCCAGGAGGAGGCACCTAAGCCAAAGGCTCGGCCCGGAACCAGCTGACGGTGCTGGAACCAGGTGGTGGACCCCAAGGCCCACAGGAGAGGAGAGAACAGCTAGGCCGCGAGGCAGCCGCAGTTACCGAACCCCAACAGTCCTACAGGGGGAGCTGGGCCTACTGGCACTACAGAACCAGCCTTGACTACCAGTTCACGCAGCCCACATAGGAAGCTCCTAAACTGGAGGCACCCTGGAGTTGGCTAACTCGACCGCACCACGACGGGGCAAGCATAGGCGTCTCAGTGAAGTTGACACAACCCGGAAACAGCTGACGGTGCTGAAACCAGGCTTGGCACGAGGGAGTACCTGTGACAAGAACACTGCCGAGAACCAGCTGGCGGTGCTGGAACCCGGATGCGTTGCCCCAGTGTGCAAGAGCCAATGGCACGACCGAGGACCAGCTGACGGTGCTGGAACCCGGTTACTAAGCTGTAGGTGCCCGCGCTTAAAAGCACTACCAAGGACCGCCTGGCGTTGGCGGAACTCGGATACCCAGGAGGAGGCACCTAAGCCAAAGGCTCGGCCCGGAACCAGCTGACGGTGCTGGAACCAGGTGGTGGACCCGAAGGTCCACAGGAGAGGAGAGAACAGCTAGGCCGCGAGGCAGCCGCAGTTACCGAACCCCAACAGTCCTACAGGGGGAGCTGGGCCTACTGGCACTACAGAACCAGCCTTGACTACCAGTTCACGCAGCCCACATAGGAAGCTCCTAAACTGGAGGCACCCTGGAGTTGGCTAACTCGACCGCACCACGACGGGGCAAGCATAGGCGTCTCAGTGAAGTTGACACAACCCGGAAACAGCTGACGGTGCTGAAACCAGGCTTGGCACGAGGGAGTACCTGTGACAAGAACACTGCCGAGAACCAGCTGGCGGTGCTGGAACCCGGATGCGTTGCCCCAGTGTGCAAGAGCCAATGGCACGACCGAGGACCAGCTGACGGTGCTGGAACCCGGTTACTAAGCTGTAGGTGCCCGCGCTTAAAAGCACTACCAAGGACCGCCTGGCGTTGGCGGAACTCGGATACCCAGGAGGAGGCACCTAAGCCAAAGGCTCGGCCCGGAACCAGCTGACGGTGCTGGAACCAGGTGGTGGACCCCAAGGCCCACAGGAGAGGAGAGAACAGCTAGGCCGCGAGGCAGCCGCAGTTACCGAACCCCAACAGTCCTACAGGGGGAGCTGGGCCTACTGGCACTACAGAACCAGCCTTGACTACCAGTTCACGCAGCCCACATAGGAAGCTCCTAAACTGGAGGCACCCTGGAGTTGGCTAACTCGACCGCACCACGACGGGGCAAGCATAGGTGTCTCAGTGAAGTTGACACAACCCGGAAACAGCTGACGGTGCTGAAACCAGGCTTGGCACGAGGGAGTACCTGTGACAAGAACACTGCCGAGAACCAGCTGGCGGTGCTGGAACCCGGATGCGTTGCCCCAGTGTGCAAGAGCCAATGGCACGACCGAGGACCAGCTGACGGTGCTGGAACCCGGTTACTAAGCTGTAGGTGCCCGCGCTTAAAAGCACTACCAAGGACCGCCTGGCGTTGGCGGAACTCGGATACCCAGGAGGAGGCACCTAAGCCAAAGGCTCGGCCCGGAACCAGCTGACGGTGCTGGAACCAGGTGGTGGACCCCAAGGCCCACAGGAGAGGAGAGAACAGCTAGGCCGCGAGGCAGCCGCAGTTACCGAACCCCAACAGTCCTACAGGGGGAGCTGGGCCTACTGGCACTACAGAACCAGCCTTGACTACCAGTTCACGCAGCCCACATAGGAAGCTCCTAAACTGGAGGCACCCTGGAGTTGGCTAACCCGACCGCAACACGACGGGGCAAGCATAGGCGTCTCAGTGAAGTTGACACAACCCGGAAACAGCTGACGGTGCTGAAACCAGGCTTGGCACGAGGGAGTACCTGTGACAAGAACACTGCCGAGAACCAGCTGGCGGTGCTGGAACCCAGATGCGTTGCCTTGCCTATTAAAGATTGTCTTCCTAGAGCCCCAACTAGCGGTGTTGGAGCAAAGGGTAAGCAGGGGGAGATGAGTGTAGGCCGAAGCCTGCACTGGAGGCAGCTTTGTGTCTGCGTTGCGTTTGCAGGACACTTTGCCGGCTACACACTGGGGGAACAGCTGGCGTTGCTGAACCCCACTAACACAATGGCGTGTGTTTTTCTCTGTGCAGCTAGCACTTGCGGGCAAAAAATAGCGATGTTAGAGCCCGTGTTGAAGCAGGAGGAGGAGGAGAGGAGCAGAGTGTAGGCCGAAGCCTAGTTGAACCAATTTCAAAGGAAACCTTTAACCCCCCCCTCAGGTGTTACAAAGTACAAGAGACACACCTTGTGCAGTATTAATGCTGCACAAGTGAAAGGTTGCTCTATTAATTTGTCTACTTGCACACGCTGAATGAAAGACATACACAATTTACCCCATTCTACAGTCAAACTGTAGTGGATGCGTGACTTGGTTTTTTGATGAGACGCAGCACAGGTGTCCAAAATAACGCCTTGGTGCTTGGCGCAGCTTCCTGAGCGTTGTTATTTGCTGTACAGGAGTCTGCGCTCTTGTGTTATCCCTTGGCAATGCCCTGTTAGCGCTGCCCATCTTATGACATCATTTCATGTTGGCCGGTGCGGTTAACGATGGCCATAAATCCCAGACCCACAGTGTCTTTTCATAAAGCCACACTGCGGTGCTGGGATTCGTGGCCTTGAGCAGTAAATATTTTGGCCGCTCACACACGTCCTTACACCTGCTTCAGACTGGGCGGCCTCTGCTGATCCCTTCTCGCATGCCGCGGCCATGAGGCTGCACAGTCTGAAGAAGGCGGAAGGAGATGAGTTAAGACAGGCGAAGATATGCACTGCTCGTGCCCATCAATCACACCCTCGCAGTAAAAATAATTAAGACAACGAGGAGCATTTTATTCAGGCAGGGCGGACGAACAGGCGCAAGTAGCCAACCAATGATGTCAGAAGACGGGAAGCGCTACCAAGGGGGGTGCTGCGTATCATTAGAAAGGAAAGTCACACCTCAGGGCCAGTGGAATGGTCTCAAAGAGACACATTTTGTACGTGTTGAGTTCCACGTGGGCAAGGAGAAAACATCAGCCACCTTGTACAAATGCAGCAGTACTGCTGTACAAGGTGGCTGTTATACATAGAAACACCTGGGGGTGGGGGCCAGGCTCCCTTCAATTTCAGTTCATGTGCCTGCGTGGCGTTTGCAGGTCACGTTGCAAGCTGCACAGCAGGGGAACAGCTGGCGGTGCTGAACCCCACTAACACATTGGCTGGTGTTTTTCTCTGTGCAGCTAGCATTTCCGGGCAAAAACTAGCGGTGTTTGAGCCCAGGGTCAGCAGGAGGAGGAGGAGAGGAGCAAAGTGTAGGCCGAAGCCTGCACTGGTGGCAGCTTTTGGTCGGTTGTGCCAGCGTGGCTTGTGCTGGACACGATGCCGGCTACACAGCGGGGGAACAGCTGGCGGTGCTGAACCCCACTAACACATTGGCTGGTGTTTTTCTCTGTGCAGCTAGCATTTCCGGGCAAAAACTAGCGGTGTTTGAGCCCAGGGTCAGCAGGAGGAGGAGGAGAGGAGCAAAGTGTAGGCCGAAGCCTGCACTGGTGGCAGCTTTTGGTCGGTTGTGCCAGCGTGGCTTGTGCTGGACACGATGCCGGCTACACAGCGGGGGAACAGCTGGCGTTGCTGAACCCCACTAACACATTGGCTGGTGTTTTTCTCTGTGCAGCTAGCATTTCCGGGCAAAAACTAGTGTTGTTAGAGCCCAGGGTCAGCAGGAGGAGGAGAGGAGCAGAGTGTAGGCCGAAGCCTAGTTGAACCAATTTCAAAGGTTACCTTTAACCCCCCCTCAGGTGTTACAAAGTACAAGAGCCACTCCTTCTGCAGCATTAATGCTGCACAAGTAAAAGGTTGCTCTATTAATTTGTCTACTTGCACAAGCTGAATGCAACACGTAGACTATTTAGCCCATTATACTGTTAATCAGTAGTGGAGGCGTGACTTGTCTTTTTAAAGAAAAGCAGCACAGGTGTCGAAAACAACACCTTTTTGCATGGGCGCAGCTTCCTGAGCGTTGTTAGTTGCTGTACAGGAGTCTGCGCTCTTGTGATCCTTTGGCCATGCGCTGTGAGCGCTTCCTGTCTTATGACCTCATTTCATGTTGGCCGTTGCGGTGAGCGATGGACATGAATCCCAGACCCACAGTGTGTTTTTAAAAAATCACACTGCGGTGCTGGGATTCGTGCCCTGGTGCAGTAAATATGTTTGCCGCTCACACATGTCCTTACACCTGCTTCAGACTGGGCGGCCTCATCTGATCCCTTATCGCCTGCCGCGGCCATGAGGACACCCAGTCTGAAGAAGGCGGAAGGAGATGAGTGAACACAGGCAAACATATGCACTGCACATGTCCATCAATCACACCCTCGCTGTCCAAAAAAATAAGACACCGAGGGGCGTTGTTTCGAGCAGGGGAGATGCACAGGCGCAGCCAGCTAACCAATGATGTCAAAAGACGGGCAGCGCTAACAAGGGTGGTGCTGCGTGTCATTACAAAGGAAAGTCACACCTCAGGGACATTGTAATGGTCTCTAATGAGACACATTTTGTACGTGTTGAGTTCCACGTGGGCAAGGAGAAAAAGTCAGCCACCTTGTACAAATGCAGCAGTACTGCTGTACAAGGTGGCTGTTATACATAGAAACACCTGTGGGTGGGGGGCAGGCTCCCTTCAATTTCAGTTCATGTGCCTGCGTGGCGTTTGCAGGTCACGTTGCAAGCTACACAGCAGGGGAACAGCTGGCGTTGCTGAACCCCACTGACACATTGACTGGTGTTTTTCTCTGTGCAGATTGCATGTCCGGGCAAAAACTAGCGGTGTTAGAGCCCAGGGTCAGCAGGAGGAGGAGGAGAGGAGCAAAGTGTAGGCCGAAGCCTGCACTGGTGGCAGCTTTTGGTCGGTTGTGCCAGCGTGGCTTGTGCTGGACACGATGCCGGCTACACAGCGGGGGAACAGCTGGCGGTGCTGAACCCCACTAACACATTGGCTGGTGTTTTTCTCTGTGCAGCTAGCATTTCCGGGCAAAAACTAGCGTTGTTAGAGCCCAGGGTCAGCAGGAGGAGGAGAGGAGCAGAGTGTAGGCCGAAGCCTAGTTGAACCAATTTCAAAGGTTACCTTTAACCCCCCCTCAGGTGTTACAAAGTACAAGAGCCACTCCTTCTGCAGCATTAATGCTGCACAAGTAAAAGGTTGCTCTATTAATTTGTCTACTTGCACAAGCTGAATGCAACACGTAGACTATTTAGCCCATTATACTGTTAATCAGTAGTGGAGGCGTGACTTGTCTTTTTAAAGAAAAGCAGCACAGGTGTCGAAAACAACACCTTTTTGCATGGGCGCAGCTTCCTGAGCGTTGTTAGTTACTGCGCTCTTGTGATCCTTTGGCCATGCGCTGTGAGCGCTTCCTGTCTTATGACCTCATTTCATGTTGGCCGTTGCGGTTAGCGATGGACATGAATCCCAGACCCACAGTGTGTTTTTAAAAAATCACACTGCGGTGCTGGGATTCGTGCCCTGGTGCAGTAAATATGTTTGCCGCTCACACATGTCCTTACACCTGCTTCAGACTGGGCGGCCTCATCTGATCCCTTATCGCCTGCCGCGGCCATGAGGACACCCAGTCTGAAGAAGGCGGAAGGAGATGAGTGAACACAGGCAAACATATGCACTGCACATGCCCATCAATCACACCCTCGCTGTCCAAAAAAATAAGACACCGAGGGGCGTTGTTTCGAGCAGGGGAGATGCACAGGCGCAGCCAGCTAACCAATGATGTCAAAAGACGGGCAGCGCTAACAAGGGTGGTGCTGCGTGTCATTACAAAGGAAAGTCACACCTCAGGGACATTGTAATGGTCTCTAATGAGACACATTTTGTACGTGTTGAGTTCCACGTGGGCAAGGAGAAAAAGTCAGCCACCTTGTACAAATGCAGCAGTACTGCTGTACAAGGTGGCTGTTATACATAGAAACACCTGTGGGTGGGGGGCAGGCTCCCTTCAATTTCAGTTCATGTGCCTGCGTGGCGTTTGCAGGTCACGTTGCAAGCTACACAGCAGGGGAACAGCTGGCGTTGCTGAACCCCACTGACACATTGACTGGTGTTTTTCTCTGTGCAGATTGCATGTCCGGGCAAAAACTAGCGGTGTTAGAGCCCAGGGTCAGCAGGAGGAGGAGGAGAGGAGCAAAGTGTAGGCCGAAGCCTGCACTGGTGGCAGCTTTTGGTCGGTTGTGCCAGCGTGGCTTGTGCTGGACACGATGCCGGCTACACAGCGGGGGAACAGCTGGCGGTGCTGAACCCCACTAACACATTGGCTGGTGTTTTTCTCTGTGCAGCTAGCATTTCCGGGCAAAAACTAGCGGTGTTTGAGCCCAGGGTCAGCAGGAGGAGGAGGAGAGGAGCAAAGTGTAGGCCGAAGCCTGCACTGGTGGCAGCTTTTGGTCGGTTGTGCCAGCGTGGCTTGTGCTGGACACGATGCCGGCTACACAGCGGGGGAACAGCTGGCGGTGCTGAACCCCACTAACACATTGGCTGGTGTTTTTCTCTGTGCAGCTAGCAGTTCCGGGCAAAAACTAGCGGTGTTTGAGCCCAGGGTCAGCAGGAGGAGTAGAGGAGCAGAGTGTAGGCCGAAGCCTAGTTGAACCAATTTCAAAGGTTACCTTTAACCCCCCCCTCAGGTGTTTCAAGGTACAAGAGCCACACCTTGAACAGCATTAATGATGCACAAGTCAAAGGTTGCTCTATTTAATTTTGCTCCTTGCACACGCTGAATTAAACACGTACACTATTTAGCCCATTATACTGTCAAACAGTAGTGGAGGCGTGACTACTAGTCTTTTTAAGGTGACGCAGCACAGGTGTACAAATTTACACCTAGGTGCTGTGCGCAGATTCCTTACCGTTGTTATTTGCAGTACAGGAAACTGCGCTCTTGTGTTATCCCTTGGCAATACCCTGTTAGTGCAGGCCGTCTCATGACCTCATTTCATGTTGGCCGGTGCGGTTAACGATGGCCATAAATCCCAGACCCACAGTGGCTTTTCCTAAAGTCACACTGCGGTGCTGGGATTCGTGGCCTTGTGCAGTAAATATGTTCGCCGCTCACACATGTCCTTACACCTGCTTCAGACTGGGCGGCCTCAGCTGATCCCTTATCGCATGCCGCGGCCATGAGGCCGCACAGTCAGAAGAAGGCGGAAGGAGGGGAGTGAAGACAGGGGAACATATGCACTGCTCGTGCCCATCAATCACACCCTCGCAGTCAAAATATATGAGACAACGGGGGGCGTTGTGTCGGGCAGGGGGGACGCACAGGCACAGCCAGCCAACCAATGATGTCAGGAGACGGGCAGCGCTAACAATGGGGGTGCTGCGTGTCATTAAAAAGGAAAGTCACACCTCAGGGACATTGTAATGGTCTGTAATGAGACACATTTTGTACTTGTTGAGTTCCACGTGTGCAAGGAGAAAAAGTCAGCCACCTTGTACAAATGCAGCAGTACTGCTGTACAAGGTGGCTGTTATACATAGAAACACCTGGGGGGGTGGGGGGCAGGCTCCCTTCAATTTCAGTTCATGTGCCTGCGTGGCGTTTGCAGGACACGTTGCCAGCTACACAGCAGGGGAACAGCTGGCGGTGCTGAACCCCACTAACACATTGGCTGGTGTTTTTCTCTGTGCAGCTAGCATGTCCGGGCAGAAACTGGCGTTGTTTGAGCCCAGGGTCAGCAGGAGGAGGAGAGGAGCAAAGTGTAGGCCGAAGCCTGCACTGGTGGCAGCTTTTGGTCAGTTGTGCCAGCGTGGCTTGTGCTGGACACGATGCCGACTACACAGCAGAGGAACAGCTGGCGGTGCTGAACCCCACTAACACATTGGCTGGTGTTTTTCTCTGTGCAGCTAGCATGTCCGGGCAGAAACTGGCGTTGTTTGAGCCCAGGGTCAGCAGGAGGAGGAGAGGAGCAAAGTGTAGGCCGAAGCCTGCACTGGTGGCAGCTTTTGTTCTGTTGTGCCAGCGTGGCTTGTGCTGGACACGTTGCCGACTACACAGCAGGGGAACAGCTGGCGTTGCTGAACCCCACTAACACATTGGCTGGTGTTTTTCTCTGTGCAGCTAGCAGTTCCGGGCAAAAACTAGCGGTGTTTGAGCCCAGGGTCAGCAGGAGGAGTAGAGGAGCAGAGTGTAGGCCGAAGCCTAGTTGAACCAATTTCAAAGGTTACTTTAACCCCCCCCTCAGGTGTTGCAAGGTACAAGAGCCACACCTTGAACAGCATTAATGATGCACAAGTCAAAGGTTGCTCTATTTAATTTTGCTCCTTGCACACGCTGAATTAAACACGTACACTATTTAGCCCATTATACTGTCAAACAGTAGTGGAGGCGTGACTACTAGTCTTTTTAAGGAGACGCAGCACAGGTGTACAAATTTACACCTAGGTGCTGTGCGCAGATTCCTTACCGTTGTTATTTGCAGTACAGGAAACTGCGCTCTTGTGTTATCCCTTGGCAATACCCTGTTAGTGCAGGCCGTCTCATGACCTCATTTCATGTTGGCCGGTGCGGTTAACGATGGCCATAAATCCCAGACCCACAGTGGCTTTTCCTAAAGTCACACTGCGGTGCTGGGATTCGTGGCCTTGTGCAGTAAATATGTTCGCCGCTCACACATGTCCTTACACCTGCTTCAGACTGGGCGGCCTCAGCTGATCCCTTATCGCATGCCGCGGCCATGAGGCCGCACAGTCAGAAGAAGGCGGAAGGAGGGGAGTGAAGACAGGGGAACATATGCACTACTCGTGCCCATCAATCACACCCTCGCAGTCAAAATATATGAGACAACGGGGGGCGTTGTGTCGGGCAGGGGGGACGCACAGGCACAGCCAGCCAACCAATGATGTCAGGAGACGGGCAGCGCTAACAATGGGGGTGCTGCGTGTCATTAAAAAGGAAAGTCACACCTCAGGGACATTGTAATGGTCTGTAATGAGACACATTTTGTACTTGTTGAGTTCCACGTGTGCAAGGAGAAAAAGTCAGCCACCTTGTACAAATGCAGCAGTACTGCTGTACAAGGTGGCTGTTATACATAGAAACACCTGGGGGGGTGGGGGGCAGGCTCCCTTCAATTTCAGTTCATGTGCCTGCGTGGCGTTTGCAGGACACGTTGCCAGCTACACAGCAGGGGAACAGCTGGCGGTGCTGAACCCCACTAACACATTGGCTGGTGTTTTTCTCTGTGCAGCTAGCATGTCCGGGCAGAAACTGGCGTTGTTTGAGCCCAGGGTCAGCAGGAGGAGGAGAGGAGCAAAGTGTAGGCCGAAGCCTGCACTGGTGGCAGCTTTTGGTCAGTTGTGCCAGCGTGGCTTGTGCTGGACACGATGCCGACTACACAGCAGAGGAACAGCTGGCGGTGCTGAACCCCACTAACACATTGGCTGGTGTTTTTCTCTGTGCAGCTAGCATGTCCGGGCAGAAACTGGCGTTGTTTGAGCCCAGGGTCAGCAGGAGGAGGAGAGGAGCAAAGTGTAGGCCGAAGCCTGCACTGGTGGCAGCTTTTGTTCTGTTGTGCCAGCGTGGCTTGTGCTGGACACGTTGCCGACTACACAGCAGGGGAACAGCTGGCGTTGCTGAACCCCACTAACACATTGGCTGGTGTTTTTCTCTGTGCAGCTAGCAGTTCCGGGCAAAAACTAGCGGTGTTTGAGCCCAGGGTCAGCAGGAGGAGTAGAGGAGCAGAGTGTAGGCCGAAGCCTAGTTGAACCAATTTCAAAGGTTACCTTTAACCCCCCTCAGGTGTTGCAAGGTACAAGAGCCACACCTTGTGCAGCATTAATGCTGCACAAGTAAAAGGTTGCTCTATTTGTTTTGCTCCTTGCACACGCTGACTAAAACACGTACACTATTTAGCCCATTATACTGTCAAACAGTTGTGGAGGCGTGACTTGTCTTTTTAACGAGACGCAGCACAGGTGTCAAAATTTGCACCTAGGTACTGGGCGCAGATTCCTGAGCGTTGTTATTTGCTGTACAGGAGTCTGCGCTATTGTGATCCCTTGGCCATGCGCTGTGAGCGCTTCCTGTCTTCTGACCTCATTTCATGTCGGCCGTTGCGGTTAGCGATGGACATGAATCCCAGACCCACAGTGTGTTTTCAAAAAATCACACTGCGTGGCTGGGATTCGTGGCCTTGTGCAGTAAATAGGTTTGCCGCTTACACATGTCCTTACACCTGCTCCAGACTGGGCGGCCTCAGCTGATCCCTTATCGCCTACCACGGCCAGGAGGCCGCACAGTCTGAAGAAGGCGGAAGGAGATGAGTTAAGACAGGCGAACATATGCACTGCTCGTGCCCATAAACCACACCCTCGCTGACAAAATAAATATGACAACGAGGGGCGTTGTTTCTAGCAGGGCGGATGCACAGGCGCAGCCAGCTAACCATGATGACAAAAGACGGGAAACGCTACCAAGGGGGGTGCTGCGTATCATTACAAAGGAAAGTCACACCTCAGGGACAGTGGAATGGTCTCAATGAGACACATTTTGTACGTGTTGAGTTCCACGTGGGCAAGGAGAAAAAGTCAGCCACCTTGTACAAATGCAGCAGTACTGCTGTACTAGGTGGCTGTTATACATAGAAACACCTGGGGGGGTGGGGCCAGGTTCCCTTTAATTTCAGTTCCTGTGCCTGCATGGCGTTTGCAGGTCACGTTGCCGGCTACACAGCAGGGGAACAGCTGGCGTTGCTGAACCCCACTAACACATTGGCTGGTGTTTTTCTCTGTGCAGCTAGCACTTCCGGGCAAAAACTAGCGGTGTTTGAGCCCAGGGTCAGCAGAAGGAGGAGAGGAGCAGAGTGTAGGCCGAAGCCTGCACTGGTGGCAGCTTTTGTTCTGTTGTGCCAGCGTTTTGCTTGTGCTGGACATGTTGCCGACTACACAGCAGGGGAACAGCTGGCGGTGCTGAACCCCACTGACACATCACCTAGTGTTTTTTCTGTGTAGACAACACTTCCAGGTGGCAACTGACAGTGTTGAAACCCAGGGAATCAAAGAGGAGCAGAGTGTAGGCCGAAGCCTGCAGTGGAGAAAGTTGAAAGGGAACCTTTAACCCCCCCCCCAGGCATTTGTTGCTGAAAGAGCCATCTTGTACAGCAGTAATACTGCACATGGAAAATGGTGGCTCCGAAAATTATGCTCCTTGCAAACGCTGAAGTACACACTCATATAATGTGTCCCCTCACACCGTCAAACCATCCCGGAAGTGGGACTTTCTTTTGTAATGTGACACAGCACAGCCGTCATTCCAACCCCCTTGGTGCCGGGCGCCACCTCCTCAACGTTGTTTGGTTCTGTCACGGAGCCCGCGATGTAATGTTATCCCTTGGCCATGCACAGTTAGCGGTGCCCGTCTTCTGACATCATGTAGGTGTCAGGCTGGCAGTGCCTGTGCGTCCAAGCTGCCCGAGATCCAACCTTGCAGTGTCATCTAATGTAGTCCCACTGCGGGCCAGGGATCCATGGGCATGCGCAGTGCATATCATCGCCTCTCACTCACCTCCTTCCTGCTTCTTCAGACTGTGCGGCGTCACGGCCGTGGCATGCTATTAGGGATCAGCTGACGCCGCCTAGTCTGAAGAAGCGTGAAGAAGAGGAGTGAGAGGCTAGTATATGCACTGCGCATGGCCATGGATACCAGGCCCACTGTGGGATCACATTAGACGACACTGCGAGGTGTGATTTCGGGCAGCGTGGACGCACAGGCGCAGCCAGGACGACAACAAATGATGTCAGAGGACGGGCAGCGCAAACTGTGCATGGCCAAGGGATAACATAACAGCGCAGGGTCCATGACGGAATCAAACAACGCTAAGGAGGCAGCGCACGGTGCCAAGGGGGTAGCAATGACGGCTGTGCTGCGTCACATTACAAAGGAAAGTCCCACCTCCGGGACGGTTGGACGGTGTGAGGGGACACATTACATGAGTGTGTAGTTCAGCGTTTGCAAGGAGCATAATTTCAAGAGCGACCTTTCCCTTGTGCAGTATTAGTGCTGCACATGGTGGCTCTTTCAGTAACAAACGCCTAGGGGGGGGGGGACAGGTCCCCTTACATTTTAGTTGTGCCAGCGTGGCGGTCGCATGACACATTGCCGGATACACAGCTGGGGATCAGCTGACGTTACTGAACCCCAATAACAGAGGAGCGACTGTTGACTGTGCACACAGCACTTCCAGGCACCAACTGGCGGTGTTAGAGCCCAGGGACAGCAGGAGGAGCAGATTGGAGGTATTGCCGCACACACAGCTGGGGATCAGCTGACGTTACTGAACCCCAATAACAGAGGAGCGACTGTTGACTGTGCACACAGCACTTCCAGGCACCAACTGGCGGTGTTAGAGCCCAGGGACAGCAGGAGGAGCAGATTGGAGGTATTGCCGTACACACAGCTGGGGATCAGCTGACGTTACTGAACCCCAATAACAGAGGAGCGACTGTTGACTGTGCACACAGCACTTCCAGGCACCAACTGGCGGTGTTAGAGCCCAGGGACAGCAGGAGGAGCAGAGGAACAGAGTGTAGGCCGAAGCCTGCTTGGAGCAAGTTGAAAGGAAACCTTTAACCCCCCCCCCCAAGACGTTTGTAGCTGAAAGAGCCATGTTGTGCAGCACTAAGGATGCAAAAGGAAAAGGTTGCTCTTTTAATTATGCTCCTTGCAAACACCGAAGTAAACACTAAAAATGTGTCCCTTTATACCGTTAAACCGTTCCGGAGGTGCGAATTTCCTTCGTAATGGGACACAGCACAGCTGTCATTCCTATCCCCTTGATGCCGTGCGCTGCCTCCTCAGCGTTGTTTTAAGCTGTCACGGAGCCTGCGCTGTTCTGTTAGCCCTTGGCCATGCCCAATTAGCGCTGCCTGTCTTCTGACATAATTTGGTGTCAGGCTGTCAAGGCCTGTGCGTCCACGCTGCTCCAGATCCCACCTCGCAGTCTCATCTAACGTAATCCCACTGCGGGCCTTGGAACCATGGGCATGCACAGTGCATAACCTCGACTCTCACTCCCCTCCTTCCCTCTTCTTCAGACTGTGCGGTGTCACGGCCGTGGCATGCTAGGGATCAGCTGACGGCGCACAGTCTAAAGAAGGCGGAGGGAAATGAGCGAGAGCCCGAGGGGAAGATATGCACTGCGCATGCCCATGGATTCCAGGCCCGCAGTGTGACTCAATCAGAAGACACTGCGAGGCGGGATCTCGGGCACCGCGGCCGCACAGGCGCAGCCAGCCTGACACCAAATTATGTCAGAAGACAGGCAGCGCAAATAGGGCATGCCCAAGGGATAACAGAACAGCGCAGGCTCCGTGACAGCTTAAAACAACGCTGAGGAGGCAGCGCATGGCACCAAGGGGGTAGGAATGACGGCTGTGCTGCGTCACATTACGAAGGAAAGTCCCAGCTCCGGGACGGTATAACGGTATCAGTGAACACATTTTATAAGTGTTAAGTTCTGCGTGTGCAAAGAGCTAAAAAAAAAGAGCTACCTTTTCCTTGTGCAGCATTACTGCTGCACAAGATGGCTCTTTCAGTAACAAACGACGGGGGGGGGGGGGACAGGTTCCCTTACATTTAGGTTGTTGTGCCAGCGTGGCGGTCGCAGGACACATTGCCGGCTACACAGCTGGGGATCAGCTGACGTTACTGAAACCCAATAACACTGGGTCGTATGTTTTTACTGTGCAGCCTGCACTTCTGAGCCGCAACTGGCGGTGTTGGAGCCCAGGAATAGCAGTTCAGGTGGTAGAAAGATGAACACAGCAGGAGACCTGGATGACACCCAATTACTTAATCAGGCAGAGGAGTGGCAAATTCCTGCGAGATCCAGGCCTGGTTCATTTTCAGGAAAGTAAGCCGGTCAACGTTATCGGAGGATAGTCGCATGCGACGGTCTGTTAGTACACCACCTGCGGCACTAAAGACACGTTCCGATAAGACACTAGCCGCAGGGCAAGCCAGCACCTCCAATGCATACTGGCTTAGCTCTGGCCATGTATCCAGCTTAGAGACCCAAAACTTGAACGGGGAAGAGCCGTCTGGGAGTACAGTAAGAGGGCAAGCCATGTAGTCTGTCACCATCTGACGGAACAGTTGCCTCCTGCTGACTGGAGCCGCCGGTGATGGTGTAGACATTTGGGGCGGGCACACAAAAGTGTGCCAGAGTTGTGCCATACTGGGCTTGCCTTGGGCAGAGGCACTGCTTCTGCTCCCTCTTTGGGCAGAGCCTCCCCCACTGCCTCGACGCACTGAGCTGCTTTGTAAAGCACTAGCAGCACTCCTCTCAGTTGGACAGGAGAAGATGATGGAATTCACCAGTGTGTCGTGGTACTCCCGCAATTTACGCTCCCGGGTCAACGCAGGGATGAGGTTTTGGACGTTGTCCCGGTAGCGAGGATCGAGGAGGGTGAACACCCAATAATCAGGCATGTTGAGAATGTGGTCGATGCGGCGGTCGTTTCTCAGGCACTGCAGCATGAAATCCACCATGTGCTGCAGAGTGCCAACTGGCCCAGAAACGCTGTCCCCTGCTTGAGACATGATCTCTGCCCGCTCGTCATCACCCCACCCTCGCTGTACACACTGACCACTGGACAATTGTGTCGCTCCCTCCTCTGGACGGAGCTCTTCCTCCTCCATTGACTCCTCCTCATCCTCCTCACAAATTGGCCCCTGCGTACCCCTTTGTGAGGAACCACGTGGCGCTGACTCTCCAGAAGCTGATGGAAAAGGTGACTCCTCATCCTCCACCTCTTCCACCACATCATCCCTTAACCCTTGCAAAGTTTGCTGAAGCAGGCAGATAAGGGGGACAGTCATGCTGACTAGTGCATCATCTGCACTTGCCATCCGCGTGGAATAATCAAAAGGACGCAAAACCTGGCAGACGTCCTTCATAGTGGCCCACTCTGTGGTTGTGAAGTCTGATCGGCGCTGACTGCGACTTCTTTGCGCCTGATGCAGCTGGTACTCCATAACTGCTTGCTGCTGCTCACACAACCGCTCCAACATATGTAACGTGGAATTCCACCGGGTAGGTAGGTCACATATGATGCGGTGTTCCAGGAGGCGGAATCGGCGCTGCAGAGCAGCAATGCGGGATCTGGCCAAGCTGGAACGCCGCAAGTGAGCACACTCTAGGCGGACCTTGTGCAGCAGGGCATCAAGATCCGGATAGTCCCTCAGAAAACTCTGCACAACCAAATTGAGCACATGTGCCAGACATGGGATGTGAGTGAGGTTGCCAAGGGCCAAAGCTGCCACCAGATTTCGGCCATTGTCACACACTACCATGCCTGGCTGGAGATTCGCTGGCAGTAACCACACATCGCTCTCCTGCTTTATGGCATTCCAGAGCTCCTGCGCTGTGTGGCTTCGATGCCCCAATGAAACTAGTTTCAAGACGGCCTGCTGACGTTTGGCCACGGCTGTGCTCATGTCGGTCATAGGTAAACGTTCACGGGTCCATGTGGGGGTGGACTGTGACGGATCCTGCAGAGAGGAATCAGAGGAACTGGTGTAAGAGGAGGAGTCGATGCGTACAGACTGGATTCCTGCAATCCTTGGAGTGGGCAGGACACGTCCTGCGCCACTCGCACGATCTGTACCTGGCTCAACAACATTAACCCAATGGGCAGTGAGGGAAACATATCGCCCCTGTCCATGCTGACTGGTCCACGCATCGGTGGTGAGGTGGACCTTGCTACTGACGGCGTTCAGTAGCGCATGTTTTATGTTTGCCTCAACATGCCTGTGCAGGGCAGGGACAGCCTGCCTGCTGAAGTAAAAGCGGCTGGGCACCTTGTACTGTGGGACTGCCAATGCCATCAAGTCACGGAAGCTGTCAGTCTCCACCAGCCTGAACGAGAGCATTTCCAGGGACAACAGTTTGGCAATGCCTGCATTCAGAGCCTGTGCTCGGGGGTGGTTGGCCGAGAATGCCCGCCTTTTCTCCCATGCCTGTACTACCGATGGCTGTAGAGTAGACTGGGAGTGTGAGGATGACTGGGAAGGTGGTGCTGTGGGTGGAATTACACAAGGTCTCTGGGAGGAAGCCAAACCAGCTGTGCGTGAGCTGGAGGAAGAGGCAACACGAGCTGAAGAGGTGGTAGCTGCCGCTGTTGGTTGGCCTACATCTTCAGTGTGTTTCTGTAACTCCACCGCGTGCCTGGTCCGCACATGTTTCCACATATTTGTGGTATTGAGGTTGCTGACATTTTTCCCTCTTTTTACTTTATGATGACACAGCTTGCATTTGACAAAACAAATGTCATCTGCAACTGTGTCAAAAAAGGACCAGGCACTGCAAGTCTTGGGAGCGCCCTTTTTGGCTTTGGAAAGAGACAGGCTCCTAACGGGTGCCAAAGTGGAGGCTACAGGCTCCGCAGTCTTCCCCCTCCCTCTCCCTCTTTGGCCCGTAAGAGGAAGCTCTTCCTCTGAGCTGCTCCCACCACCTTCCTGTTCCTCACGCCACGATGGGTCAAGGACCTCATCATCTCCACTACCCTCTGCCACCAACTGCTCCTCCTGGGTAGTCTCAGCAGCACAGTACGCACGAGAAAGCGGCACCTGAGTTTCATCATCAGATGCGTACTGCGCTGTGGTCACCGGAGGCACTGGCCCACCTGCCTCTTCAGAGTCAGAGAGAAAAAGGTGTTGGGCATCACTGCACACTGCCTCTTCTTCCATTTCTCCAATGCTGCTTGGCTGGCCCCCTGTTTCCAAGCCAAGAGATTCAGAGAACAGAAGTAGAGACGGCTCCTGTCCTGGGCTCTCTGACTGCCTGGCCAATTTGGCAGGTGGTGAAGAGACAGATGGCTGCTCTCCAGTGCTCTGTGCCTGAGAGGATGTGGCACTAACTGAAGTCGATGCCGAGGCGTTAGCTGCCATCCACCCGACAACGGCTTCAATTTGGTCTTCACGCAGCAGCGGTGCACGGCGCTCTCCGACAAAGCTGCGCATGAAGGACTGTTCCCTGCTGAAACTGAGTGACGACGAGTCACCGGCGCCCGCAGCAGGCACAGAATCACCACGTCCTCTCCCTGCTCCTCTCCCTGCTCCGCGCCCACGCCCACGTGCCTTACTCCCTGCCCTCTTCATCTTGGTTGACAGATAAAGATAAGCAGAAAAGTACTAAGGCCTTAGTGTGCTTATTCCTGTAATGCTCCTCCTAACAGGTGTAAGAAACACTAATGTTGTAAATTGTGGACTAAACTTTATTATTTTTCAAATGTGGCCTACACAAGTGTTAAGTTGTGTTTGGTGAACTTAACTTTTTTTTTGGTGCAGATCGGGCTACAGAGCTAGTTTAAATCACACGGAGACCGTGCAGACAGCCGTAAACGGCGCTGCAAGGCCAAAAAACCCTCCTCTAGGTTATCCTATATAGTGTTTTTCCACTATGTAGCTGGATACAAGTGGAAAGACACTAATAGGAATTTTTTTTTTTCAAATTTTAAACTGGCTGCACTATTTGAAAAAAAGGAAATTGTTTTTCAAGGTATGAGGCAGTAACGCACCCTGAGCTGAATCCAACCGGCTATGGCTGCACACAGACTACAGGGCGAGCTGCGCTCACACAGAGACCGTGCAGACAGCCGTAAACGGCGCTGCAAGGCCCCAAAAAAACCCTCTAGGTTATCCTATGTAGTGTTTTTCCACAATTGAGCTGGAGACTGGTGGAAAGACACTAATAGGAATTTTTTTTTTTTCAAATTTTAAACAGGCTGCACTATTTCAAAAAAAGGAAAATTTTTCTCAAGGTATGAGCCAGTAACGAACCCTGAGCTGAATCCAACCGGCTATGGCTGCACACAGACTACAGGGCGAGCTGGGCTCACACGGAGACCGTGCAGACAGCCGTAAACGGCGCTGCAAGGCCAAAAAACCCTCCTCTAGGTTATCCTATATAGTGTTTTTCCACTATTTAGCTGGATACGAGTGGAAAGACACTTATAGGATTTTTTTTTTTCAAATTTTAAACAGGCTGCACTATTTGAAAAAAAAGGAAAATTTTTCGCAAGGTATGAGCCAGTAACGAACCCTGAGCTGAATCCAACCGGCTATGGCTGCACACAGACTACAGGGCGAGCTGGGCTCACACGGAGACCGTGCAGACAGCCGTAAACGGCGCTGCAAGGCCAAAAAACCCTCCTCTAGGTTATCCTATATAGTGTTTTTCCACTATTTAGCTGGATACGAGTGGAAAGACACTAATAGGAATTTTTTTTTTCAAATTTTAAACAGGCTGCACTATTTGAAAAAAAGGAAAATTTTTCTCAAGGTATGAGCCAGTAACGAACCCTGAGCTGAATCCAACCGGCTATGGCTGCACACAGACTACAGGGCGAGCTGGGCTCACACGGAGACCGTGCAGACAGCCGTAAACGGCGCTGCAAGGCCCAAAAACCCCCCTCTAGGTTATCCTATGTAGTGTTTTTCCACAATAGAGCTGGAGACTGGTGGAAAAACACTAATAGGAAATTTGAGAAAAAATGTGCAGCAGGCTGCACTAAGAGCAAAAAAGAACAACTGTGTGAGGCAGTGTGAACCCCCCCTGAGCTGAATACAACCGGGTATATGGCTGCACACAGACTACAGAGTGAGCTGCACACACACACACACACAGAGACCTTGCAGAACGCTGTTAAAACAGCGCTGCAAGGCAAGAGCAAGGTGAACAGTGAAGAACACACAGCGTTTTGCTAAATTAGCCTTTGGAAAGGAAAATAAAGCAATTAGCAAGCTCAACTGGCCCTCAGTTAGAACACAGCGTCCTGTCCCTAACTGAAATCACAGCAGAGTGAGCGCAAAATGGCGGCAGCGCTTTTTTATAGTGCAGAGTGACATCATTTCAGCAGCCAATCCCAGCCTTGCCAGTACTTACATGCCCACCATGCTAAACAGGATGTGCCCACACTTTCAGTCATTCCTCATTGGCTGCTGCGTTCAATTTGAATTCTGGGAACTTCCGATTCCGGTATCCGATACGCGGGAAGTATCGGAATTCAGTATCGGAATTCCGATACCGCAAATATCGGCCGATACCCGATACTTGCGGTATCGGAATGCTCAACACTACTTGGTACGCATTAGTTGTTTGCAGCTCTGAGAGTGGACTGATGTAAATTGTGTGATAGCATGGAACACCGCAGCTCCATCACACAGATTATTACTCTGTAGTGGCCAATAATGCAGACCAGCCTAAAGACACAAAACCCCAGAGAATCCTAGAATCCTGAGAGCCACGACCCTTGGAATGACTATAAAATTTAGCACTAGATAAAAAGGCCCATATATCTGGTACCCTTCTAAATATCACTGCAGTTCTTAATTAAATTTAAATCAAAGCCAAAAAAAGAATCAAAAGAAATGGAAAATATAAAGGGAACTTCTACTTCTCATTCCTGCGAGAGACTTTTATGGACAAAAAAACAACAACACATGAACCCCCCCCCAAAAAATGCTGTTATTGTTATTTATTTATATAGCACCATAGATTCCATGGTGCTGTACATGAGAAGGGGTTACAGACAAGATACAAACATAATTACAGTGAACAAACTAACAATGACAGACTGGTACAGAGGGGAGCGGACTCTTTCCTCATGGGCTTACATCCTACAGAATGATGGGGAAGGAGGCAGTAGGTTGGGGGGTTTGCAAAAGTGTTAGACAAACCACCATTATACACCAAAAATGTAGGAGAAATCTCAGAAGGAAGGCGGAATAGGCTGAACAACATTTTTTCCCAAGTGATTTTTTTTCATATGTGTATGTGATTTTGTTGTAAAGTTAGTAGATTTTGGATGGAAATAATTAGACAAGTTAAGAGTGTAACTAAAATGCTCTACAAAACACAATATAAGTAAACCTGTTCTGGCATATGGACGTCATTGATCTAAAACAAACATGCGGAAATTTAAAAGTGAATGGAGAACACTGAACACATTAGCTTGACATCAATGCAAAAAGCACAAAGGAAAAAAAATTACAATTTTACTTGTTTTTCCACAAATAAATAGATTTTGATTAGAAGCAGAATTTGACTTTAAATATATTTCGCACATAGAACCTAGTGTTACCCTTATCTTCCATACTCAGTCTGCTGCTTTGTAAGTTATTACTGCTGTTTTCTTTGTGTTTTTTTTTACATTTTTAATTACATTCTAGCTCGGTCTGTTTTAATATTCTCATTTAATAAAGCAGAAAATTATTTATTAATACTTTTGCTTAATGGTTTTTCTTGTGTCTACGGTAACTGACGTATATCCATATTTGCTCTAAAGACAAGCGAGTGAAAATTAATGGAAAAAAGAAAGCTATAGATCATACCATGTAAGTTCATTATTACAAAGATGGAAATATTCAGTGCAGAAATTGAAATAAAATTAACTGTCCAATTTTGTGGCTGCCAGAAAATCAATTATTGAATGGAATCTGTCAGTATGTTTTTGCAATCTTATCTGAGAGTAGCAAAAAGTAGTGACTGAGAGCCTGATTCCATCGATGTATCACTTACTGGACTGCTTGGTGCAGTTTTGACAGAATCCCTTTTTTCTCTGCTGGGGATGTAGCAGTGGTCAGAATCAGGAAAAAAAGCGACTAAAAAAGTCGCAGCCAGCTCACCAACCAGACCATCGAAAGCGGAGCACAAGAGCCCGTCCTGATCCAGACGTCCAGCAGCAGCACTTCCAACAAAGTAGACACTCCAGCTCCAGCAAGATGGATAAAAAGTTGCAAATTTTATTAATCCAAAGTGGCAATAAAAGCAGAAAAATTCCTTACAAAAAGTGGACCAGACAGGTGATTGTAAGAATACGGCTACGCGTTTCGACCTATAGCGGTCTTGGGCATGAGTAAGACCGCTATAGGTCGAAACGCGTAGCCGTATTCTTACAATCACCTTTCTGGTCCACTTTTTGTAAGGAATTTTTCTGCTTTTATTGCCACTTTGGATTAATAAAATTTGCAACTTTTTATCCATCTTGCTGGAGCTGGAGTGTCTACTTTGTTGGAAGTGCTGCTAGTGGTCAGAATGCTGCGCTGGCAGCTTCCTGTGTACACTGTATATTGTGAGCAAGCTGCCCATCGGTGATGGAAAGATATTTGAACAAATTATTAAACAGCATGTATGTAAGTAGTTGGATAAGAATACAGTAATTAACCTTAACCAGCATGGGTTTGTAGCAAGCAAGTCATGCCAGACGAATCTAATTTCCTTCTATTCTGAAATCACTGACTGGGTGGATCAGGAAAATGCGGTAGATATAGTATATCTCGACTTCAGCAAAGCATTTGATACTGATCTCATACTATCATTATTGAAAACATAACCAAGTATGGAATTGACAAGGCTTTATTCATAACTGGCTCAGTGATCATACTCAAAGAGTGGTAATAAATGGTTGCTCATCCAATTGGAAGTGTTTCAAGTGGGGTACCACAAGACTCTGTCTTGACCCCAGTGTTTTTATAAATGAACTACATAAGAGAACTGAAGGTAAGCTAATCAAATTTGCAGACTATGCAAAGCTAAGAGGGATAGCTTACACTAGAGAAGACAGAGAAAGTATTTAGAAGGCTCTAGATAAGCTTGAGCAATGGGCAGCGACTAATAGAATTTTATTTAACAGGGAGAAATGCAAGATTCAACATCTGGAGAAGAAAGGTATTTAACAGGGAGAAAAGGAAGATTCTACATCTGGGCAAGAAAAACAAAAATTACATCTACAGAATGGGAGGAATAGAACTAAGCAGCCGCACATGTGAAAAACACTTTAGTATACTAATAGACCACAGATTGCACATGAGTCAACAATGTGATGCAGCAGCAAAAAAGGAAAACACAGTTCTAGGATTGTCAAGGTAAAAATATACGTTTTTATACCCTTTTGTACTTTTATATACTCTTATGCTGTGAAACAATAAGTTTTTCCCCTTTGCTTGCTAAATGCAAATTTAACTGTATTCAAGATGGCTGCCAGTATTCACTTTTGCCTTAGTTTTTGTACTTGCCAAGAATCTACTTTCGTTTCTGAAGCTAAAGTATCGTTTCTGGAGAAATGGAAACTTAACAAGATGTGGACAAAGGAAGATTCATCAGATGATGTCATAGCCAATCAGAGGGACTGAATACTAGATACATTGCTTAAACCCCGCCCTCTGCACACCTTCCCCCAATGGACTATATAATGTTATGTATATGAAATAAACAGTTCAGTTGCTGTGACGTTACACACGAGCGTGCAATGAGTTTGAACCAGCATTGTGTCTGACTCATTCTTATCCGGTACCAACATGCTCCTAATCTGATTTGGAATGACTGGTGGATGAAGGGTATTGTCGTGACGACCCCGACAGGATATGTTAAGATAAGCACAGAGGCTAGATCACATGAAGTAATTACCCACCTCTACTCCTCCTTGATCAGGCCTCATCTGGAATACTTTGTCCAGTTCTGAGCCCCACATTTTAAAAAAGACATTGAAAACTGGAGCAAGTTCAGCAAAGAGCTACCAGGATGGTGAGCGGACTGCAAAGTATGTCCCATGAGGAACAGTTAAAGATCTGGGAATGTTTACCTTTCAAAAAGAAAGATACAAAGAGACTAAATAGCTGTCTACAAATATCTGTAGGGATGTCACAGTGTAGAGGGATCATCATCATTATTCTTATTTGCACATGGAACCATGAGAAGCGATGGAATGAAACTGAAAGGGAGAAGATATTAGAAAAAACTATTTAACAGTGAAGGTAATCAATGAGTGGAACAGGCTGCCGTGAGAGGTGATGAGTTGTCCTTCAATGGAAGTCTTCAAACAGAGGCTGGACAGACATGTCTGAGATGGTTTAGTGAATCCTGCATTGAGCAGGGGGTTGGATACGATAACCCTGGATGCCCCTTCCAACTCTAACATTCTATGATTCTGTGATTCCACGATGGGGCGGGGTTACACAGATTATCTGGACTGCTTGGTATGTGAGACCTAGTCCTCTAATGTAATCTCCTATGGATAAAACACTGATTGTATTGAAACTTCAACATACAGCCTAATAAATGACACATCCCTGTAATCAGGCTGTCTTTCCCTGCTGCTCTCACATTAAATAGCAAAATCTGCTCACAGATTCCCATTAAGGACTGATACACATGACCACTATGCACAAAACTATGAAAAGGTTGTCCTAAAGGTGCATGAGTCCACTACTGTATCACAATATGCCTTAAAAGCCAGATACACTTTGGATGAAAGTGGGCTACACCAGCTTATTATTGGTGGGATGGGATGACCATCTGATGTGTATATTAGCCACCTGACCGCTTCCCAACAGATGATGTTGGAGGAGAGGAGGAGCGGGCAGTTGGATTTTCAACATCTGACCAATTTGTTTTCAGGAGCGATAAGCCGCTGCTGAAAATTGTCTTTCAGCAATTTTCATCTCTACCCCATTGAAAACATGAATACTCAGCAAAGCCAAGCGCTCTTCTTCGAAGGGGGGAAAGGGGGCAGCAGAGAAAGCTGTCTGCATGTTCGGTTGATTGTGAGCTTATGTGTATGCATATTTTCCTAGTGTGGACCTGAATTTACTATTTACGAGCAGCGCAGATTTTCCACTTTTTTCCTTTCCACATACTTCAGTCTGGTCTTTGGACCCGTGGACCTGATGCAGCTGGGATTACACCATGCCTTCTTAACCCCTTAGCGACCGCCGATACGCCTTTTAACGGCGGCCGCTAAGGGTACTTAAACCACAGCGCCGTTAATTAACGGCGCTGTGGAAAAAGTAAATAGCGCCCCCCAGAGTCGGATTTTCTCCGGGGTCTCGGCTGCCGGGGGTAGCCGAGACCCCAGGGAACATGATTCTGGGTTTTTTTTTACCGACCCCGCATTTGCGATCGCCGGTAATTAACCGTTTACCGGCGATCGCAAAAAAAAACGCGATCTCTTTTCAATTTCTCTGTCCTCCGATGTGATAGCACATCAGAGGACAGAGAAAAGGGGTCCCAGATAGCCCCCTGATACTCACCTATCTCCACCGGTGCTCCTCGTGGCTCCTGGCATCGGGAGAATCTTTGGGGTCTCGGCTGCCGGGGGTAGCCGAGACCCCAAAGAACATGATCGGGGTCGGTTTTACCGACCCCTGTTTTGCGATCGCCGGTAATTAACTGTTTACCGGCGACCGCAAAAAAAAAATAAAAAAAAATCAAAGTGTAATTCTCTGTCCTCTGATGTGATTGCACATCAGAGGACAGAGAAATAGGGGGATTCGGGGACTTACCGGTGTCCCTGGATCCTCCTGCTGCTCCTCCTGGCTGCCGGGGAAAAGAAAATGGCGGGCGCATGCGCAGTGCGCCCGTCATCTATCGCCATCTGCCGGCCGGCAGGAGAAGAGCCGTTGGGGCTAAGGTTAGGGTTAGGGTTAGGGCTAGGGTTAGGGCTAGGGTTAGAGCTAGGGTTAGGGCTAGGGTTAGGGTTAGGGTTAGAGCTAGGGTTAGGGCTAGGGCTAGGGTTAGGGCTAGGGTTAGGGTTAGGGCTAGAGTTAGGGCTAGGGTTAGGGCTAGGGTTAGGGCTAGGGTTAGGGTTAGGGTTGGGGCTAAATTTAGGGTTAGGGTTGGGGCTAAATTCAGGGTTAGGGTTCTTTCACACTTACGTTGGTACGGTGCCGTCGCAATGCGTCGGCCCGACATACCGACGCACGTTGTGAAAATTGTGCACAACGTGGGCAGCAGATGTAGTTTTTCAACGCATCCGCTGCCCAATCTATGTCCTGGGGAGGAGGGGGCGGAGTTACGGCCACGCATGCGCGGTCATAAATGGCGGACGCGACGTACAAAAAAACGTTACATTGAACGTTTTTTGTGCCGACGGTCCGCCAAAACACAACTGATCCAGTGCACGACGGACGTGACGTTTGGCCATCCGTCACGATCCGTCGGCAATACAAGTCTATGGGCAAAAAAACGCATCCTGCGGGCACATTTGGAGGATCCGTTTTTTGTCCAAAACGACGGATTGCGACAGATGCCAAACGACGCAAGTGTGAAAGTAGCCTTAGGGCTAGGGTTAGGGTTGGGGCTAAAGTTAGGGCTAGGGTTGGGGCTAGAGTTAGGGTTAGATTTGGGGTTAGGGTTTGGATTAGAGTTGGTATTAGGGTTAGGGTTGGCATTAGGGTTACGCTTGGGATTAGGGTTAGGTTTGGGATTAGGGTTAAGGTTAGGGTTGTGATTAGGGGTGTATTGGGATTAGGGTTAGGTTTGAGGTTAGGGTTGAGATTAGGATTAGGGGTGTGTTGGATTTAGGGTTTTGATTAGGGTTATGGTTATGGTTGACATTAGGGTTGTTTTGGGGTAAGGTTTGTGATTATCACTAGGGTTAGTGATTAGGATTATGGATCGGGTTGGGATTAGGGTTAGGGGGGTGTTGGGGTTAGGGTTGGAGCTAGAATTGGGGGGTTTCCACTGTTTAGTTACATCAGGGGGTCTCCAAACACGACAGCCAATTTTGCGCTCAAAAAGTCAAATGGTGCTCCCTCCCTTCTGAGCTCTGCCATGCGCCAAAACAGTGGTTTACCCCCACATATGGGGCATCAGCGTACTCGGGATAAATTGGACAACAACTTTTGGGGTCCAATTTCTCCTGTTACCCTTGTGAAAATAAAAACTTGGGGGCTACAAAATCTTTTTTGTGGAAAAAAAATATTTTTAATTTTCACGACTCTGCATTCTAAACTTCTGTGAAGCACTTGGGCATTAAAAGTTCTCACCACACATCTAGATAAGTTCCATGGGGGGTCTAGTTTCCAAAATGGGGTCACTTGTGGGGGGTTTCCACTGTTTAGGCACATCAGGGGCTCTCCAAACACGACATGGCGTCCGATCTCAATTCCAGACAATTCTACATTGAAAAAGTAAAACGGCACTCCTTCTCTTCCAAGCTCTGCGGTGCGCCCAAACAGTGGTTTACCCCCACATATTGGGTATCGACGTACTCAGGAGAAATTGCACTACAACTTTTGTGGTCTAATTTCTCCTGTTACCCTTGTGAAAATAAAAATTTGGGGGCAAAAAAAACATTTTTGTAGAAAAAATTCAATTTTTTTATTTTCACAGCTCAACGTTATAAACTTCTGTGAAGCACATGGGGATTCAAAGTGCTCACCACATATCTAAATAAGTTCCTTAAGGGGTCTAGTTTCCAAAATGGTGTCACTTGTGGGGGGTTTCCACTGTTTAGGCACATCAGGGGCTCTCCAAACGCGACATGGCGTCCAATCTCAATTCCTGCCAATTCTACATTGAAAAAGTAAAATGGCGCTCCTTCACTTCCAAGTTCTGCGGTGCGCCCAAACAGTGGTTTACCCCCACATATGGGGTATTGGCGTATTCATGAGAAATTGCATAACAAAATTTATGGTTACATTTCTGTTTTTACACTTGTGAAAATAAAAAAATTGGTTCTGAATTAAAATGTTTGCAAAAAAAAGTTAAATGTTCATTTTTTCCTTCCACATTGTTTCAGTTCCTGTGAAGCACGTAAAGGGTTAATAAACTTCTTGAATGTGGTTTTGAGAACCTTGAGGGGTGCAGTTTTTAGAATGGTGTCACACTTGGGTATTTTCTATCATATAGACCCCTCAAAATGACTTCAAATGTGATGTGGTCCTTAAAAAAAAAAGGTGTTGTAAAAATGAGAAATTGCTGGTCAACTTTTAACCATTATAACTCCCTAACAAAAAAAAATTTTGTTTCCAAAATTGTGCTGATGTAAAGTAGACATGTGGGAAATGTTATTTATTAACTATTTTTTGTGACATATCTCTCTGATTTAAGGGCATAAAAATACAAAGTTTGAAAATTGCAAAATTTTAAAAATTTTCGCCATATTTCCATTTTTTTCATAAATAATCGCAAGTAATAACGAAGAAATGTTACCACTAACATGAAGTACAATATGTTATGAAAAACAGTCTCAGAATCAGCGGGATCCGTTGAAGCGTTCCAGAGTTATAACCTCATAAAGTGACAGTGGTCAGAATTACACAAATTGGCTTGGTCATTAAGTACCAAATTGGCTCTGTCACTAAAGGCCCCTTCACATTAAGCGACGCTGCAGCGATACCGACAACGATCCGGATCGCTGCAGCGTCGCTGTTTGGTCGCTGGAGAGCTGTCACACAGACCGCTCTCCAGAGACCAACGATGCCGGTAACCAGGGTAAACATCGGGTAACTAAGCGCAGGGCCGCGCTTAGTAACCCGATGTTTACCCTGGTTACCATGCTAAAAGTTAAAAAAAACAAACACTAGATACTTACCTACCGCTGTCTGTCCTCCAGCGCTGCGCTCTGTTTCTCTGCTCTCCTCCTGTACTGGCTGTGAGCCGGAAAGCAGAGCGGTGACGTCACCGCTCTGCTTTCCCGCTCACAGCCAGTACAGGAGGAGTGCAGAGCACAGCGCTGGAGGACAGACGGCTGTAGGTAAGTATCTAGTGTTTGTTTTTTTTTACTTTTAGCATGGTATCCAGGGTAAACATCGGGTTACTAAGCGCGGCCCTGCGCTTAGTTACCCGATGTTTACCCTGGTTACCAGTGAAAACATCGCTGGATCGGTGTCACACACGCCGATCCAGCGATGTCAGCAGGAGTCCAGCGACGAAATAAAGTTCTGGACTTTATTCAGCGACCAACGATCTCCCAGCAGGGGCCTGATCGTTGGTAGCTGTCACACATAACGATTTCATTAACGATATCGTTGCTACGTCACAAATAGCAACGATATCGTTAACAATATCGTTATGTGTGAAGGTACCTTAAGGGGTTAAATGTTTTGTGATCACAATTCACAACAATCAGGCTAGCATAACCTTTATTTATTTTAACAAATTTTAACAGGATAAGACCCTGTTGCGCTTTTCTCTCTTGCTTAGTATTTTAATTCATCGAGTGGGCAGACAGCCAAGAACTACACACAATGGGTACGCGAGCCACAGGTTGGGGACTCCTGCACTAAACAGTAAGTTTACATATGGCAAACGTGTTTACAAAAATTTCTAAAACTGAAATCGGATCCATATATATATATATATATATATATTTTTTTTTTTTCTCCTTAAAGAAAACCTGTCAATAACGCTATTAACCTGCAGATATGGGGTTAATCTGCCTGGTAATAGCATTCTACACCTTGCGGCGCTGGCACAGAGAGCCCTGCTGTCGGTAAGGAAATTAACTTTATTTCTCCAGACAACATGGGCCATTTAGACCTAGGGGTGTCACCGGCACAGGTTCAATGTTGTTTATAAATAAATAAAACATCTGTAAAAAAAAAAAAAAAACTTAAAGTATTTCAATGATATAATATTTGTGATAGTTTCTGAAATATACAAGTGTACACGATTGTATAGATTGTCAGGCCAGTCAGTACCATGTGCTTCCCCGTGCTCATCATGCTGTGTGCCACACGATACAATTGAACAAGCGCGCTTCTGTCCACCAAACAAATGAATGAATCATTCAATGTTTTCTACATGGACAGACGGACAGTATGCAAGATTGCTCATGTGAATTGGCCAATTCACTTACATTGGACCTTGTGCTGCACGTGTGCAGTTCTCTGGGCACATGAGCAGCACGTGCACCAAAGTTACACTCCTCCGGGCCAATTTACAGGAGCAGTATACCCTGCTGTCAGATTTTCAATATTGATTTCAATTCTATGTTGTGTTGTGAAACTACAATTCCCAACATTTGGCTCCTGGGGCATGGTTGAGAGTTATAGTTACAAAACAGTTGAAGTGACAAAGACTGAGGAGCAGTGGACTAAAGTAAAATCTGAGGCCAAAACCACAGCAAAATCGACATGCAAATTTGCAGTTTTTGACAATTTGAGGCAATCACACAACATACATGTTTACTACATATTCAGTTATCTGCCTTAAAGGGATATGTCATCAAGTTTTTGCTACCTCATCTGAGAGCAACATAATGTAGGAAAACAGACCATGATTCCAGCGATGTATCACATCCAATCAGATTTATTAGATGTAGCAGAACTAAGAAAGCTAACCCCTTCCATACAACAGCTTTCTGTATACATTGTATAGTGACAGTAAGCTGCTAATCAGTGCTGGGGCGGAGTTGGACCAGAATGCATGCGAGTTGTAGTCCAAGCAGTCATAATTTCATTTTAATAAAACACTTATTGTATAGAAGCAACAGCACACAGCCTAATAAGTAAATAAAGTAACACTCTGTAGTGCTTTAGCATGCAAACATGAAATATATGAAATTTGAATTGCATTACTGCTCTAAAAATAGGAAAAATTGAGAATGTTTAGCTTATAAATTAGCCAATTCATGTGTACCCGACAGCCAAGATAAGGTGATTTCAGGAAAAGAACATCTCGCCAACCATTGAGCACGGGGGTGGATCAATCATGTTTTAGGGTTGTGTTGCAGCCAATGGCACAGGGAACATATCATGGGTAGAGGGAATAATGAATTCAATAAAATGTCAACAAATTCTTGATGCAACCATTACATCATCTGTAAAAAAAAAACCTGAAGTTGAAAAGAGGATGGTTTGTAAAAATGGATAATGATGCTAAACACATCAAAATCCACAATAGACGACATAAAAAGGCGCAAGCTGAAGGTTTTACAATGGCCCTCACAGTCCCCTGATCTGAACATCATTGAAAATCTGTGGCTAGATCTCAAAATAGCAGTGCATGCAAGACGACCCAGGAATCTCACAGAACTGGAAGAATTTTCCAAGGAAGAATGGATGAAAATCCCTCAAACAAGAATTGAACGACACTTGACTGGCTACAAAAAGGCATTTACAAGCTGTGACACTTTCTAAAGGGGGTGCTACTAGGTATTAACTATGCAAGGTGGCCAAACTTTTGCATCTGCCCATTTACCTTTTTGTAATTTTTAACCCCTTAACCCCCGGAGTTTTTTCTAGTTTTGCATTTTTGTTTTTCTCTCCCCTCCTTACCAGAGCCATAACTTTTTATTTTTCCATCAATATGGCCATGTGAGGGCTTATTTTTTGTGGGACAAGTTATACTTTTGAATGACACCATTGATTTTACCATGTCATGTACTCGAAAACCGGAAACAAATTCCAAGTGCGGTGAAATTGCAAAAAAAGTGCCTTCCCACATTGTTTTTTTGTTTGGCTTTTTTGCTAGGTTCACTAAATGCTAAAACTGACCTGCCATTATGATTCTCCAGGTCATTACGAGTTCATAGAACCAAACCTGTCTAGGTTATTTTTTTATCTAAGAGGTGAAAAACAAATTCCAAACTATGCTAAAAAAAAAATGTGTGTTTTCCGAGACTCCATTTTCTGTGATCTCAGGTTGGGTGAGGGCTTATTTTTTGCATGCCGAGCTGATGTTTTTAATGATACCATTTTGGTGCAGATACGATCTTTTGATTGCCGTTATTGAATTTTAATGCAATGTCATGGCGACCAAAAACCGTAATTCTGGTGTTTGGAATTTTTTTCTTGCTACGCTGTTTAGTGATAATGTTATTTTTTTATTTTTTTATTGATAGATCGGGCAATTCTGAACGTGGCGATACCAAATATATGTAGGTCTGATTTTTTTTTAAATTGTTCTATTTGGAACTGGGAAAAAGGTGGGTGATTTGAACTTTTATATGTGTACTAGCTGAAGAGCCCGGCGTTGCCTGGGCATAGTAAATATCTGTGATTAGTTATAGCACCTCACTTGTCTTATTTTCCCATCACGCCTCTCATTTTCCCAATCACATCTTTCATTTTACCCCTCACACCTCTCATTTTCTCCCTCACTCCTCTCATTCCCCCCTAACACTTGTCATTTCAACCTCACATCTGTCATTTTCTGATCACTCCACTATTTTTCCTCACTCCTCTCATTTTGCACTCACACCTTTTCATTTTCACCTCACACCTCTCATTTTCACCTCATCACCTCAGTATATACATGTTTGTCATCTCCCTTATATATAGTATACATCTGTATGTCATCTCCTGTATATAGTATATACATGTTTGTCATCTCCCTTATATATAGTATATACCTGAATGTCATCTCCTTCTATATATAGTATATACCTGTATGTCATCTCCTCCTGTATATAGTATATACCTGTAGGTCATCTGCTCCTGTATATAGTATATACCAGTGTGTCATCTCCTCCTGTATATAGTATATACCTGTGTCATCTCTCCTGTATATAGTATATATCTGTGTGTCATCTCCCCTGTATATAGTATATACCTGTATGTCATCTCCTCCTCTATATAGTATATACCTGTGTCATCTCTCCTGTATATAGTATATATCTGTGTGTCATCTCCCCTGTATATAGTATATACCTGTGGAAACAGAAACACATGGGCTACTTGCACAGTGAACAAGTCTGTAGGAGCATGTTCACACACCACCAAGAAACCTGAAGACACAAAAGAAAATAGTAAAACCAAAAACACTCAGTTTGAAAAAAATTGCAGTAATCCGCAAGTGCTAGTAAAAGATGTAAAAAAACAGGGTATTTGGTTGATACGTTTTTTGCAAAAAATGTATACTAAGCTGCTCTACCAAACTTCACGGTATACCCTTATCAGAGCAGTCCTAACTAATGTATGCAATCCCTATCTGATGTATTTAAAAACCTGATCATCTGTATATTACCTGTGTGAACAGGGTTCAGAGAGGAAAAATCCATGTGTGCATACAGGGTAGAACAGCTTTTGTGCAGATAGCCCAAGAGGAGTGGTGGAACTCCCCAGTCTTGTAGACACAAGAGAACAATTATGGAAACAGAAACACATGGGCTACTTGCACAGTGAACAAGTCTGTAGGAGCATGTTCACACACCACCAAGAAACCTGAAGACACAAAAGAAAATAGTAAAACCAAAAACACTCAGTTTGAAAAAAATTGCAGTAATCCGCAAGTGCTAGTAAAAGATGTAAAAAAACAGGGTATTTGGTTGATACGTTTTTTGCAAAAAATGTATACTAAGCTGCTCTACCAAACTTCACGGTATACCCTTATCAGAGCAGTCCTAACTAATGTATGCAATCCCTATCTGATGTATTTAAAAACCTGATCATCTGTATATTACCTGTGTGAACAGGGTTCAGAGAGGAAAAATTCATGTGTGCATACAGAGTAGAACAGCTTTTGTGCAGATAGCCCAAGAGGAGTGGTGGAACTCCCCAGTCTTGTAGACACAAGAGAACAATTATGGAAACAGAAACACATGGGCTACTTGCACAGTGAACAAGTCTGTAGGAGCATGTTCACACACCACCAAGAAACCTGAAGACACAAAAGAAAATAGTAAAACCAAAAACACTCAGTTTGAAAAAAATTGCAGTAATCCGCAAGTGCTAGTAAAAGATGTAAAAAAACAGGGTATTTGGTTGATACGTTTTTTGCAAAAAATGTATACTAAGCTGCTCTACCAAACTTCACGGTATACCCTTATCAGAGCAGTCCTAACTAATGTATGCAATCCCTATCTGATGTATTTAAAAACCTGATCATCTGTATATTACCTGTGTGAACAGGGTTCAGAGAGGAAAAATCCATGTGTGCATACAGGGTAGAACAGCTTTTGTGCAGATAGCCCAAGAGGAGTGGTGGAACTCCCCAGTCTTGTAGACACAAGAGAACAATTATGGAAACAGAAACACATGGGCTACTTGCACAGTGAACAAGTCTGTAGGAGCATGTTCACACACCACCAAGAAACCTGAAGACACAAAAGAAAATAGTAAAACCAAAAACACTCAGTTTGAAAAAAATTGCAGTAATCCGCAAGTGCTAGTAAAAGATGTAAAAAAAACAGGGTATTTGGTTGATACGTTTTTTGCAAAAAATGTATACTAAGCTGCTCTACCAAACTTCACGGTATACCCTTATCAGAGCAGTCCTAACTAATGTATGCAATCCCTATCTGATGTATTTAAAAACCTGATCATCTGTATATTACCTGTGTGAACAGGGTTCAGAGAGGAAAAATCCATGTGTGCATACAGGGTAGAACAGCTTTTGTGCAGATAGCCCAAGAGGAGTGGTGGAACTCCCCAGTCTTGTAGACACAAGAGAACAATTATGGAAACAGAAACACATGGGCTACTTGCACAGTGAACAAGTCTGTAGGAGCATGTTCACACACCACCAAGAAACCTGAAGACACAAAAGAAAATAGTAAAACCAAAAACACTCAGTTTGAAAAAAATTGCAGTAATCCGCAAGTGCTAGTAAAAGATGTAAAAAAACAGGGTATTTGGTTGATACGTTTTTTGCAAAAAATGTATACTAAGCTGCTGTACCAAACTTCACGGTATACCCTTATCAGAGCAGTCCTAACTAATGTATGCAATCCCTATCTGATGTATTTAAAAACCTGATCATCTGTATATTACCTGTGTGAACAGGGTTCAGAGAGGAAAAATCCATGTGTGCATACAGGGTAGAACAGCTTTTGTGCAGATAGCCCAAGAGGAGTGGTGGAACTCCCCAGTCTTGTAGACACAAGAGAACAATTATGGAAACAGAAACACATGGGCTACCTGCACAGTGAACAAGTCTGTAGGAGCATGTTCACACACCACCAAGAAACCTGAAGACACAAAAGAAAATAGTAAAACCAAAAACACTCAGTTTGAAAAAAATTGCAGTAATCCGCAAGTGCTAGTAAAAGATGTAAAAAAACAGGGTATTTGGTTGATACGTTTTTTGCAAAAAATGTATACTAAGCTGCTGTACCAAACTTCACGGTATACCCTTATCAGAGCAGTCCTAACTAATGTATGCAATCCCTATCTGATGTATTTAAAAACCTGATCATCTGTATATTACCTGTGTGAACAGGGTTCAGAGAGGAAAAATCCATGTGTGCATACAGGGTAGAACAGCTTTTGTGCAGATAGCCCAAGAGGAGTGGTGGAACTCCCCAGTCTTGTAGACACAAGAGAACAATTATGGAAACAGAAACACATGGGCTACTTGCACAGTGAACAAGTCTGTAGGAGCATGTTCACACACCACCAAGAAACCTGAAGACACAAAAGAAAATAGTAAAACCAAAAACACTCAGTTTGAAAAAAATTGCAGTAATCCGCAAGTGCTAGTAAAAGATGTAAAAAAACAGGGTATTTGGTTGATACGTTTTTTGCAAAAAATGTATACTAAGCTGCTCTACCAAACTTCACGGTATACCCTTATCAGAGCAGTCCTAACTAATGTATGCAATCCCTATCTGATGTATTTAAAAACCTGATCATCTGTATATTACCTGTGTGAACAGGGTTCAGAGAGGAAAAATCCATGTGTGCATACAGGGTAGAACAGCTTTTGTGCAGATAGCCCAAGAGGAGTGGTGGAACTCCCCAGTCTTGTAGACACAAGAGAACAATTATGGAAACAGAAAC